>NC_091473.1:71340884-71640884 GCF_036971445.1 Narcine bancroftii | reverse complement strand
GATATCTTGCATAAACTTTTGATCTTCTTCTTCGTTAGGTGAATATACATTGAGTAGATTCCAAAACTCCGAATATATCTGACATTTTATCATTACATATCTCCCTGCTGGATCTATTATTTCCTCTTCTATTTTAAATGGCTCATTTTTACTAATTAATATAGCTACTCCTCTTGCTTTTGAATTATACGATGCTGCTGTTACGTGTCCTACCCAATCTCTCTTTAATTTCTTGTGCTCCAATTCAGTTAAATGTGTTTCTTGCACAAATGCTATATCAATTTTTTCTTTTTTCAGTAAATTTAGCAGTTTCTTCCTTTTAATTTGGTTATGTATTCCATTAATATTTAAAGTCATATAGTTCAACGTAGCCATTTTATACTTTGTTTATCTTCCCTTTCCGTTTCTCCATCATTACCTTTCCTTCTTGTCCATTTCCCTTGTCGGACAACCACATCTCCCCTCTCCATTTGGATTTGCGAATTCACTCGCAAGAGTCAGCTGATTTTGCAGTGACCGTAACTCCTCCCCACCCAGCCCCCCCAGAAAAGATTTCACTTTTCATATGTAACAAAGGTCACTCTTTTAATTCCCTCCTTATTCCCTCTATTCCATTTCCTTCCCTTATTAATTCTTGTCTATACTCTCTATATTTTCCTCTAAATACGGATACATTCATGTATGCACACTATACATATACACACATATACCTCTTTACCCACAAACATATAAATTGTGGTCATTTTTACTCTTATTACATGTCTTCATCTCTCTGCTTGTTTTGTAGTTGTTCTGCAAATTTCCTTGCTTCCTCTGGATCCGAGAATAGTTTATTTCCATAAGATCATTTTCGCTGTATTGAACTCCTTCCTCTTCTTCAGGAGTTCAAAACTTATGTGTCTTTTTAGTTTGCAGTCTTTTATACTCTCGTTACATGTCTTCATCTCTCAGTCTATTTTGTAGTTGTTCTGCAAATTTTCGTGCTTCCTCTGGATCTGAGAATAGTCTGTTTTGCTGTCCTGGAATAAATATTTTCAATATCGCTGGATGCTTTAGTATAAATTTATACCCTTTCTTCCATAAAATCGCCTTTGCTGCATTGAACTCCTTTCTCTTCTTCAGGAGTTCAAAACTTATATCTGGATAAATTAAGATTTTTTGCCCTTTGTACTCCAGTGGCTTGTTGTCCTCTCTTACTTTTTCCATTGTTTTCTCCAGTACCTTTTCTCTTGTAGTATATCTTAGGAATTTTACTAAAATAGATCTTGGCTTTTGTTGTGGTTGTGGTTTAATGGGCAATACTCTATGTGCCCTTTCTATTTCCATTTCTTGCTGTAGTTCTGGACATCCTAGGATCCTGGGGATCCAATCTTTTATAAACTCTCTCATATTCTTGCTTTCTTCATCTTCCTTAAGGCCCACTATCTTTATGTTATTTCTTCTGTTATAATTTTCCATTATATCTATTTTCTGAGCTAACAGCTCTTGTGTCTCTTTAACTTTTTTATTAGATTCCTTTAATTTCTTTTTTAAGTCCTCTACCTCCATTTCTACTGCTGCTTCTCGTTCTTCCACCTTGTCCATTCTTTTTCCCATTTCTGATAAGGTCATATCTATTTTATTCATTTTCTCTTCTGTATTGTTTATTCTTCTTCTTCTTAAATCATTAAATTCCTGTGTTTGCCATTCTTTAAATGACTCCATGTATTCTTTAATAAGAGAAAATATATCCATTGTCTTGCCTTTCCCTTCTATTTCACTGTACTCTTCCTCTTCCTCTTCTTCTTCCTCTGGGTTGGCCATCTGTTGTTTCTTTGTTGTCCTTTTCTTCTCTTCTTTCTTGTTTTCATTGTCTTCTATGTTCTCCTCTTGCTGCTGCTGTTCTGCAGCTGTCATTACCGGCTGTGGAGATTGACTCTCCAGCTGGTCGCCCCTCCCGTCGGTGTGTTTTTTTGCGCATGCGCGGTTGCGCACTTTTACTCGGCTCAGCGAACCATTTTTGTAGTACACTTTCTACCGACCTGAGGGAGCGGGTTTCTCTCTCCACCGCGGGCCTCTTCGAACAGGTAAGGCCTTCTCCTTCTTCTTCCGTTGTCTTCTCTTCCTCTCTTCTTACCGTTGGTTTCGATTTTTCTTTTTTCGTCGCCATCTTCTTTCCACCTTTATACTCACTTTACTTTAATTTTTATTTTTGTGCCTTTGTATTTTCCTTTATTTTTTCTGAATTTTCTGGAGAGGGCTGGAGTTCACCGTCCGGCCACTACTCCATCACGTGACTCCCCGGCTGTTTGATATTTCAATGTTCAGATGTTTCAAAAAGGATTGGGTAGGAGGGGAATGGCATTTTTAATGTGGGATCTAAAAGGAGGATGTCAGTGAGGGGTTGTTTCCTGAGTCAGTGTGGGTGGAAGTCAGAAACTGAAATGGAGCAATCACCCCAATGGGAGTATTCTGTAGCTCACCACCCCCCCACCCCCCATTCCCCTCCTGTTTTGTTGAAGTGGTGTCAGGTTCAGTGGATTCAAAGAGAGACGAGTCTGGACAAAAGAGTTTGTAATCAAATGTAACTTTATTAACACAACAATCAATGAGAGACAATTTATAAGGGAGTGTGGGAACCGATCATAACAGGAAACAAACAGGGAAGAATGTTAATACACAAGCGTTAATTTACACAGGTGATGCAGTCATTCGCAGGCGTATTCATACCCCTGATGATCAGCTGAGACCATTGGCTCTACTGCCGGTAATGATCTATAGCAATTTGAGCTATAGCCAATACTGTGGCTCAGCTTCAGTGCAGTGTGCACCTTACTTGCGACTCTTCCAAGTGATGTCTACAACAGCAACCTGGCATGGAATGGTGTCCAGGGCTATCCCCACAAGGCAGAGAGAGTGAATGTCCTCTGTGCTGGTACTAAATACAGGGCTCTTGCCAATAAGGACGCTGAGTGATTTGAACCAGCCAATGGCAAGGTGCAAACTGACCAGTGGTCTGAGCCCAATCTTAACTGGCATTCTACCTGCAATTTTTAACATTGTCTATAACTTTGTAACTTTAAGTGGAACAAAGAGTACACCATGTACTGACGGGTGGTGTGACTTCTGAATGAGTTTCGGGCAGGGAGGTCATGTGACCACCGGCAATTGGCAGAAAGCCTCCCCCACACACAAAACACCTCGCCAAATTGCCACTGTGACATTGAGCAGATTGTTAAAAAGACCACCCTTCAAGAATCAAGGAAAGTCCTTCTGAAGAAACCTCCCAAAGGATTCGTAAGTTTACTGCATTGCAACATCAGTCATCTCTCTCCCAACGCTCAATTTGACATCCTTTTATTTTCAGTTAAAGAATTGAACTTGAGATTGAATTCTGTGGACTGTGTTTTTGGACTGATTTTCTTGACTGGTCTGACCTGGGTTTTGGAGATTTTTCTTTATTTGAGTATTTGGCAGACTGTAATGGTCTGGTTTTTTTCCCCCCCCCCAAGTACACACTTTATAATATCTGTATATTTACTATAGAGGATTATAGTAGGGTTAATTTTGGTAAGATATTGTTAATAGTTAATATAGAGTTAAAATTTAATCCTTTTATATTACATCTTCTGTTGTTACCGGTTTGAGACATAACAACATATAACGTTAAAAAGAAATGGCCCAACTCCATACCCTAAGGGATACCACTGTTAACCAGTGGCCAATCAGAATAGAATTCCTTTATTCCTACTCTGTTTTCTGATGATCAGCCAATGCTCTACCCATACTGGTATTTTTTTGTAATTCATGGGCTCCCTCGTTGTGAAGCAGCCTCATGTGCAGCACCTTGTCAGATGCTTTTTGATAATCCAAATATACAACATCCACTGCAACTCCTTTGTCCAGCCTGCTTGTGGTTTCCTCAAAATATGGCAGTAGGTTTGTCAGGTAAGATTTTCCCTTAAGGACACCATGCTGACTTTGGCTTATCTTATGCATTTCTGGGTATTCCATTACCTCATCCTTGACGGTGGTCTCCAACTACTTCCAAACTACCAATGTTAGGCTAACAGATCTATAATTTCTTTACTGCTGCCTCCCACCATCCAGAACTATGCCAAAATCTATTGATTATTGGAAGATCTTGACTAATACCTCCACAATCTCTATCGCTGCTTCTTTCAAAACCTGAAGGTGCATTCCATCTGGTCCAGGAGACCATTCAGGTTTCCAAGCATCTTCTCTCTGGTAATCATGACTGCACTCACCTCTCTTCCTTGACACCCATGGAAGTCAGATATATGGCTAATGTCACAATGAAGGCTGATGCAAAATACTCATTCAGTTCCTCTGCCATCTCCCATCACAATTTCTCCAGTGTCATTTTCTATTGGTCCTATATCTACTAACATCCCTTTTTTAAAAAAAAAACACATTTAACATACTTTTTAAAAAAAACTTTTAGAATTATTTGGTAGCTTCCTCTCAAAGTGCATTTTTTCCTTCCTAATCTCCTTCTTGGTTGCCTTCTATCATCTTTTCAAAGCTTTTTTATAGGTTTTTCTTTAGCTTTTACTTTGGCTTTGACTTCTTTTGTAAGCCATAGTTATCATATTTTCATTTAAATATTTGTTTTAAAAAAAAACATACCTGTCCTGCATCTTCCTTATTTCTTGCCGAAATTTCAACCATTACTAATCTGCTGTCCTCCCTGCTAGAGTGTCTTTACAATTAACTTTGGCCAATTCCTTTCTTGTATCACTGTAATACCCTTTATTCCACTGGTATTCTGACACATCTGATTTTAGTTTCTCCCTCTCAAACTGCAAGGAAAATTCTATCATATAATGATCACTACCTCCTTAGGATTTCCTTACTGATACATCATTGACCAGCAGCAATAGAAATTCACCAAGATGATGGTATTTTAAAAACAATATTTTTTATTAATAACTACTAATATATAACATCTTATTTAAATCTAATCTTAACCCCAACTATGGGCAAATGTGTGTGTGTATGGATTAGCCAAACCATTACAACATAGGCGCAATTCTGAAAAGTCAATTCAAGGTCCAGTCTTATAAATCCTGTGTTGAAACTTAGAACCTTTAAACTGATATTCAGAAGTAATTATAAATTAAGTGAGACGCAGAGTCATCAGACTTCTCAAAACTCACGAATCCAGAGGAATGTTCTTTCATACAAATGATTTTCACAACTCCCCTCTTGTGTTGGGGAAACAAAACTTGTGAGGTCCACGATGCTTCCATGAAACCAGTCAAGGATCAAACAAAATAACCATTAAAATGATCACAATTCAACTACAGGAATAATCCTGTTTCCTTTACCCAGACATGGGTAAATCAAAATTACCATTACAGTGGTCACAGCAGGTCATTATTTCCCCTGTTATGTCTCACACAAGATTGCTTCATTTCTCTCCTTTCAGATGACTGGCTGATAATCCTGAATGTTGCTTCTTCAAGTGTCTCAATCACTTGACTTGCTTGATCAATACTGGTCTCAGTTTCCATTTCCTAAAGACATGAGTCATAAACATACGATCTATCTCTACAGATGTCTTTTCCTTAGGTAAACAATCAATTGTTCTGGTGCTTAATTGAGACCATTAACTCTGTTTACAGCTTGGACTTGGGTGCCTCTGTGTCTGCTCAAAATGTTATTATGAAATCTGTGAGTGTTTGCACTCTGTTCCAAGCCCCCAAAGTAACTCACTAAAAAAAGAAGCCTGCAACAGATCCTTCAAACTGAAAGCATTTTGAGCTTTAAAGAGCAAAATTTTAACTGTAACCTACAATTTTTTTAACAATATTACATTCTAATGTTATACAATATATAGAAAAATATAACATTTTTCAGCAACGTTGAAAATTTAACACTTTTTAGATTAGATTCAATTTTATTGTCATTGTGCCAAGTGAAATACAAAGCCAATGGAATACAATTAGCAATCAACCAGAAGTTTAAAAAAGTGCTATATACAAATTAAAGACAAGTGCATTCAACAAGCAAACAATTATAAAAGTACTGACAATACACTGTGAGTACAGTACCACTCAGTGCTGTGATTTAAGGTTTAGCAGGGTCATAGCCTTGGGTGAGGGAGGAGGTCTTTAAAAAAAATTTATTTATAGTTTTCCAGGTTCGGACTCAGCAATTTACAACTTTGTCATCAACAGTAGTTACAAATCTGCAACATTTAAAACTTATCCAATCTGTGCAAATTTTCGATCTAGTCCACATCTAATACCCTTTTCCCTCTCTCCCTCCCCCCACCCCATTCCTTGAATATCACCAGGCCTATAAAAGTCCCCGATATGATTTATTCCCATAGTATGGATGTTTTAATGTCTTAAATGTTCATTTTTGGTTGTTTATGTGCTAAGTGTTTGGTGTTCAGGGAAAAAGGTCTTCTTGAGCCTGCTGGTTTGAGAGCGAAGGCTCCTGCGGCAGCTACCAGATGGAAGAAGAGTAAAAATTCCATAGTTTGGGTGTGATGCATCCTTGGGACAGCGTTCTTGATAAATGTTCTCAATGGTGGGCAATTGAATGCTGATAATCTGCTGGGCAGTTTTCACTACCCACTGAAGTGCTTTATGGTCCGATACAAGACAAGTGCCATACCACATTGAGAATGCCATAGGTAAAAATCCATCAATATCCTGGGACAGAGGATCTTGAAAGGCAATTAGATTATCCTTGCCTTTAATATGAGTTATCATTAAATCATATTCTTGCAAAATTAAACTCCAGTTTTACAACCATCTGATTTTCATTTTACTTAAAATAACTAAAGGATTATAGTCAGTATAGACAACAAATGGTCCCTGAGCAGTGCAAATTTAAACATTGAAATGCTGCAAAGCCAATACAAGGAACAATCATTCTTTCTCTATAGTAGAATAATTCTTTTGATGTTCATTGAATTTCTTTGATGAGTGAGTCATTGGGTGGTCAGTTGCATCACAGTCATTCTTTTATGACAGCACTGCTCCTGCAGCTTTATCAAAAGCATCAACAGCTAAAGAAAATGACTTTTCAAAATCAGGTAACTTAAGCACAGGCTGGTGACATAAAATGGCTTTCAGTTTATCATATGTTTCCTGGCAAATTTTTGTCCAAATAAACTTTTCACCCTTCTTTAGAAGGTAGTCAAAGAAAGGGTGATACCAGGAAAACCTTTATAAAACTTTCTATAATACCCTACCATTTTCAAAAACCTCCTAATTGCATTCTTATCCGTAGAAGCAGAAATTCAGAGATCGTCTGAATTTTTGCCTTGACCAACAACATAACCAAGATCAGTCATGGTAGCATGGCCAAATTCACTTTTGGCTAAATTAACAGTAAGGCTTTTGGAAGTTTATCAAACATTTTCTCTAACTCAAAAATATGTGCTTCCCAAGTGTCATTCACCATAACCAAATCTTCAGTGTAAGCTCTAAATGTTGATTCACAGAATTAATAATTTTTTGAAATGTTCCTGGAGCATTTTTTATTCCAATGTTAAAACGTTGTATTCATATAAACCTGACAGGGTTACAAATACAGAAATTTCCCAACCTTTTACTGTTAATGGGACACACCAGTAACCTTTTAATAAGTCCATCTTTGTAAGAAACTTATCCAACCGTAGGGATAGGTTAAGGATCTGTCTTTGTTACAACATTAACTTTTCTATAATCAGTGCAAGATCTAACTCTCATCTGATTGAGGCACTAGGTGAACTCCATTCTGAGGTAGTATATCTAATAATAATCTTTAACATGTATTCAATCCCTTGATCCACCAGTTTACACTTTTCAACATTCATTTGATATGGATGTTGCTTGATAGGTTTGGCATCTCCAACATCAACATCATGACAAGCTAAGCACACCTGGAAAGAGGTTCCTAAATTTTAAAAGTAGTTGTTTGTTCCTTTTCTTGGGGCTGAAGATACAGCAGTTTATCAATCAAATTTTGCAAAATACTCTAATTAGACAGATGAAATGGGGCAATCTTTTGTTTGAAGTAACCCTCATAAGGAGCAGCTTGTATCGCCTCATGATCCCTAAACTCCTCAATTTTATCAACAACCAGTACCTCTGGTGAAGGCTGCTTCTTGCTAAAATCCAAATTCTCAAAATAAGGTTTAAATATGTTTGACATGGTATCTCTGCATTTTACGTCTCTGATCAGATATTTTAACTATGTAGTTGACTTAATAATTCACCTTGGACTCTTATCTCAAACAGGTCTGAAAATGTTGCCCTAAGTAGATTGAAATTTGTTGGGAAAAGAATTTATCCCCTGGTTTAAAAGTTCTCATTGTAGCTTTTTTTGTAATCATACCTGACTTCCATTTTCCATTGAGCTGTTTTCAAATTCTCTTCAGCTCGTTTACAGACTTTAAACTTTGAATCATAATCTAACAAACTCAACTGTGTATCCTTATTAACCTATTGTTCCTTCAACAACATTAAAGGTCCTCTAACTCAATGTCCAAGTACCAGCTTAAAAGGACTAAAGCCTAATGATTCATGAACAGACTCCCTTATTGCAAACAAAAGCAAATCGACACCCTCATCCCAGTCCTTCTCGTTCTCAAAACATTGAATGGAACGTTTCCAAGGCGCTTTGAGTTTCTGGATGATATGCTGATGATGTGATTTGTTTAGCTCCCAATTTATACTATCTGCTGAAGCAGTCTGATTGGAACTCTAGGCTCTGTCCATCTCAAACAAAGTTACTTCATTTCTGTCTTTTCAGATGACTGGCTGATGATACTGAATGCTGCTTCTTCAAGTGTCTCAATCACATGACTTGCTTGATCAATACTGGTTTCAGTTTCCATTTTCCAAAAACATGAGTCATAAACATATTAACTCTAGACAAACCAACTAAAGTGAAACATTTCACAAGAGCTCTTGACCCAATTTTAGTTTTAATATTTCGAAGTGGCATTGCATCTGGAAATCTAGAGGCTGTGGACATGACAGTTATAAAATACTGATTCACAGCTTTTGTCTTGGGCAATGGGCCAACACAATCTATAATAACTTTAGAAAAGGGTTTGCCCAAAGCAAGAACGGAGACAAAAGGATCCACTGAGGACCCCAATTGGGTTTACCCACAACCTGACAAATGTGACAGGTCAGGCAAAATGTCAGAGCATCTTTTAAACTAGGCCAATAGAATGGTATCATAATCTTTTATGTATTTTTCCTTACACCAAGATTTTGGGGGAGGGGGGGGAGAGGGGGGAACAAGGTTAAAATTTCATTCCTGTCGTCTTTAGGAACTACAACCTGTTGAACAATTGCCCATCCTTCACCGGCAGGGATATCAGGCAAGTCTCCACTTCCTCATCAACACACTTTCCTTAAAATAATATCTAACTGGCTCTTTCTTAATTTTATCAGAGCCTTATCTCTTATTTCATTAAGATAGGATCTCTGTTCTGCCTCTCTGTAAACTCCTTTTGGTATAATGACAAATCCTTACTCTCAAGTTTAACACCAGAACTCTGGTCCAATGAAGAAATATGCACAGCCTTTGGCAGGTCATTACGACCTGAATGCTCACAGTTTCCGGTCCCTTTTAAATCAGTCTGCATAGCACTGTCTGCACAAGGAAGCTTTCCCACCATAGGCTGTGTCACTGCACAAGCTGGATATATATTGGAATCTGTCTTTGTCTCATCAATGACTGGCTTATCTGTCAAGCACACTTCAGTTTCAACTTTATCCTCTGCAAGAACATTTCAAAATAACAATGAAACCCCTTCCACTGGCAAACTTTATCGTAACAGGTCCGTTAACTGATTCTGATTCTTGTGCAAAGGTATCGACTCTGGGTTACCCCCCAAACCTCAAATCAAATTTATGTCACCCGTGCAGTCTTATCACCATACTCCAAAACATGGATGTCTGGGCAGCCCCAGTATCTTGAAGGATTTTTACTGACGTTTGTGGTGACCCTTCCTTTAAAGAAACCATACCCTCTGACACAAAATATTTGAATTCCTCTCTAATGTTACCAACAGGTCTGGAACCTTTTTTTATTTCTATTTTCATCTCTTTGAATACAGTCATCTGGTGCTGCCTTCTTTTTTTTTCTTTTTCCTCAGGATGGAACAATTTCCTATCATGCGACCAGGTTTCTTACAACCGTGGTAAAGGCGACCCATGTTTTTACCTTTTCTTGCTTCCCTTCTTTTCCACCTAGCACTTCTTACCCATTTATTTTCTAACTTACTTGGATAGTCCATATTACCCTTTTGGAAAGTTCTACTGGGTGCAAATTTAACCTTATGGATTAAAGCATACTCATCTGTTAATTTAGCAGAATCCTGCCAAGTTTCTACTTCATTTACATCTAAATATGCTTGTATATCATTAAGAATGTACCTTTTAATTTCCTCAACTAACACGAGCTCTTCAGATTGTTATAGTTGCCATTTATCTCTTGATATGCACCATCAGGTCAAAGCACAGCTTTGTCAAATGCAAAATCCATGTAAGACGGGGGTCACCAATTTTTCAAAATTTCTAAATTTTTGTCTCTATTAGCTTTTGGAACCAATTCATAAGCCTTGTGATGTCCATAATGCTTCCCTGAACCCAGGCAAGGGTCAGACAGAATGACCATTAAAATGATCACAATTCAACTACAGGAATAATCCTGTTTCCTTTACACAGATATGGGTAAATCAAAATGACCTTTATAATGGTCACAGCAGATCAATGTTGCCCCCTTAAAAGGGGAAAACAGCAGTGTCCATCTCATACAAAGTTACTTCATTTCTGTCTTTTCAGATGGCTGGCTGATGATACTGAATGCTGCTTCAAGTGTCTCAATCACATGACTTGCTTGATCAATACTGGTTTCAGTTTCCATTTTCCAAAAACATGAGTCATAAACATATGATCTCTCTCTCTACAGATGTCTTTTCCTTAGGTAAACAATCAATTGTTCTGGTTCTTAGTTGAGAACATTAACTCTGTTTACAGCTTGAACTTGGGTGCCTCTGCATCTGTTCAAAATGTTGTTATGAAATCTGTGAGTGTTTGCACTCTGTTCCAACCCCCAAAGTAGCTCACTAAAAAATAACAAAAGGCTGCAACATTGCCTGCAGCTCCCTTATCAACTCTGGTTCATTTCCTAATACCCAGTCCAGAATTTCCATTTCACTGTTCAGCTCAACCACAAACTGTTAAATTTAAAATATAATTTAAAAAAATTTAGACAACACAGTAACAAGTCATTTCAGCCACGAGTCCATGCCGTCCAGTTTACACCCAATTAACTTACATTCCCAGTACATTTCAAACATTGGGAGGAAACAGGAGCCCCTGGGGAAAATCCACACAGACATGCGGAGGACGTATAAATTCCTTATAGCACAGGTCCCAATCGCTGGCACTGTAAAGGCAATGCGCTAACCACTCCGCCAACTGTGTCACCCCAAAGAAGACTAAGAGGACAACTAGAGTGAGGGTAGGACTGCTCAGGGGAAAAAGGGGGAAACATGTCTTGAAGCTGAGGAAGTAGAGGAGGTCTTTAATGAATACTTCGCTTCAATGTTCACCAAGACAAGGGATCTTGGCAAATGCGAGGTCAGCCTGTAACAGGCTGATGTTCTGGAGCATATAGAGGTTAAGAAAGACATAGCATTGGAGCTTGTGAAAAACGTCAGGATGGATAAATCCCTGAGACCGGACGGGATATAGCCTAGATTACTATAGAAAATGAGTGAAGAGATTGCTGGGGCATTAACAATTATCTATATGCCCTTCCAGCCCACAGGAGTGGTTCCGGAGGATTGCAAATATAATTTTCTTGTACAAGAAAAGTAATAGAATGAATCCTGGAAATTATAGACCAGAGGGTCGGTCTCTTATGTCAATGGTGGGCAAATTATTGGAGAGGGTTCTTAGGGGTAGGACTTATGAGCATTTGTAGAAACATAGTCTTATTAGGGATAGTCAGCTTGGTTTTGTGAAGGGCAGGTTGTGACTCACGAGCCTAATTAAGTTTTTTGGAGAGGTGACAAAACAAATTAATAGCAATGGATGTGGTGTATATGGATTTTAGTCAGGTGTTTGACATGCTGGGTTAATCCAGCAAGTTGAGAGGCATGGGATGCATGGAAAGTTGGCTGCTTGGATTTGAAATTTGTTTGCCCATAGAAAATGGTATGGGGAGCATGTTCTGTTTGGAGGACAATGATTAGTAATGTTCTATGGAGATGTACTCTTGGACCCCTGCTCTTCATGACTTGGATGAGGAATGGGAGGGGTGGGTTAGTAAGTTTTCAGATGCCATAATAGTTGGAGCGATTATGGATGGCGTGGAAGATTTTTGAGGGTTACAACAGGATACAGACAGGATGGGGAGTTGGGCAAAGAAGTGACAGATGGAGTTCAAAGTGTGAAGGGATACACTTTGGAAGATCAAAATTGAAGACAAAGTACAAAGGTAATGGCATTATTCTTAACAGTGTGGAAAAACAAAGGGATCTTGAGATCCAAGTCCCGGATCCTTCATAGTTGCCAAGCAAGTTGATAAGATGGTTAAGAAGGCTTTTGGTGTGCTGATTTTCATTACTCAGCAGATTGAAGTCAAGAGTTACAAGGTAATATTGCTGCTCAATAAAACTCTGGTTAGACCACACAGAATATTTTTCTATAGTTCTAGTCATTTCTTTATAGGAAGGATGTGGAAACTTTTGAGAGGGAGCAGAGGAGATTTGCCAGGATTCTACCTGGATTAGAGAAGATGAGGAAAGGATAAATGAGCTATGGTTTTTCTCCTCAGAGCAACAGAGGATGAGAGGTGACTTAATGGAGGCGTATGAGATTATGAAAGGCATCGACAAAGTGGACAGCCAGCACTTTTTTTTCCCCCAGAGGATATCTGTTTAAATGAGTGGAGGCAAGTATAGTGGAGATGTCAGAGGTTCACAGAGAGTGGTGGGTGCTTGGAATGCTTTGTTTTGGGAGGGGGGGGGAAGTGGCAGAGTCTGATGCAATAGGGACATTTAAAAGACTCTTAGATAGCACATGGATTGTTTCAAATGATATTTCCCTTTTTTTGGAATCACAGTTACAATTGCTGTCTTAAATGATTCTGGTAAATCATTCATCTTTCCCACCTGTTCTAATACTTCCATAAATGGAGGAATTAATAAATCATTAAATGTTTTTTAAAATTCAGATGGAAAACCATCTTCTCCCATTATTTTGTAAAGAACCTAATGCTTCTTTAACCTCCCTTTGAGTAAATAGAGTAGCCAATACTCTTTGATCTTCCATATTTAATTTTGGTAAATTTATTTGAGAAAAAATTATTCTATTTTATTATAATCTTTTAATGATTCTGACTGATACTTTTATAAAAATTTAAAAATTTTATTTATTTCTTGTGATTTAAGTTATCTGTTTGATTCTTTCTTGGTTGCTATAATTGTGTTAGAAACTTGTTCTGTTTTTAATTGCCATGCAAGAACCTTATGTGCTCTCTCTCCTAACTCATAATATCTTTACTTAGTTCTCATTATATCTTTTCTATTTTATGTTTTCAAAGTATTGTACTTTAATTTCTTATTTAACAAGATTTTATTTTTCTTCATTTGATTGTATATGTAAATATTTTTCTATTATTTCTTTATCAAGTTGCTCTACTTGTATATAATCTTTTTTAATCTTAGATGTATAACATTATCTGACCTCTTAAATATTCTTTAATTGCATTCCATAAACTAAACTTATTCATTACTGAATCAGATTTAATTTCACAAAATATAGACCTATTTCATTGTTAAATGCAGATTATAAAATAATATCTAAAAATGTTAGCAAATAGAATAGCAAAATATTTACCTAAATTAATAAATATTGATCAAACTGGATTTGTTTTTTTTAAATAAATTAGCAGATAATGTGACAAAATTAATTAGTATAAAACATTTAGCACAGTTAAGAGAGGTACCTAATGTAGTAATTACTTTAGATGCTAAAAATGTATTTGATGACTTGGAGTGGGATTTTTTTTATTCAAAGTTTTAAGTAAATTTGGAATACCACCCACATTTATCTATTGGATCAGAGGTCTACATATTAAACCTAAAGCGAAAGTGGTAACAAATGGGCACATATCAGAATCCTTTTCATTGACTAGATGAAGTAAGCAAGGATGTCCATTGTCACCTTCATTATTTATTTTTATCAATAGAGCCTTTGGCAGCATTAATTAGACTTGATAATGATATTAAAGCTTTTAAAGTAGTCAGGAAAGAGTACAAGATTAGTTTATGTGCAGATGATGTTATAATGTGTTTGATTGAACCAGAAAGGTCATTAAGTAAATTGGATTTCAGATTAAAAGAATATGGTGTAGTATCTGGCTATAAAATAAGTTGTGATGAAAGTGAAATAATGCCTATAATAAAGGCGGGTTATAAGCAGTGTTAAAAAGGAAAGTGAATTTAAGTGGCAGAGAGATGCAATTAAATATTTAGGTATTAAAATTGATAACATTTTAAATAATTTATTTAAATTGTATTATACACCATTGCTTAAGAAAATAGGTGATGATTTAGGGAAATGGAAAGAACTACCTATACCATTCATAGGAAGGGTGAATTGTATAAAAAGAATATATTCCCTAGAGTACAGTATTTATAGAAATAAATAAAATATGAGATAAATCAGATAATTTTATATATAAATGGTATAAGCTGTTTATTGGAAATTGAGATATTCCTTGGTTAAAACATCTCTAAAATATGGGATAAAATACATTTAGAAATGGGAATAATAACTTTTCAGATACCAGAATGATATTGAGTTGGAATCAACTTATTCCTTTTACAATAAATAATAAAGTTTTTAATATTTGGTTTAATGGAATTTTAGACAATAAAAGATTGTTTTCAAGGTTCAACTTTAATGACATTTGAGCAATTGAAAAGTAGGTATGGAATTTAAAAAAAATACAGTATTCTCTTATTATCAGTTAAAGGCATATTTAAGAGAAAATTTAGGTCCAGATTTGATATTACCTGAACAAAGCTATTTGGAACAATTAATTATAAATATAAATATTTTAAATGTTTATTTCAATTATGAATACATTTTTTGCAAAAAGGAATGAATAAGCCAGGAATTCTTACATCAAGTCAAAGATGGGAGAAAGATTTAGAAATTAATCTTCAATGGGATAATATGACTAATTCAATTAATGTCTGGTATAGAATGGTACATTGTAATTTTTCAGGTAAATATTTCAGATGCAATAATAGGTACTTTTTTTACATTCTACATGGGAATGTTCAAAATTAAGACCCTTTTGGACAGACTGGGTTAATTTTTGGAAAAAATTCCAAAAATTAACTTTCCTCAAGATCCAAATATTTTTTTTATTTGGAAATATTTTTGACACAGAATTGAAATTGAAATTAAATAGAATTTGTTGAAATAACCCTAGCGGAAGCCAGAAAATATGTGGCAATAACTTGGAAATCAGATGTTTATTTGGGAATGGGTAGATGGCTTACTGAAATAGGTAGTTGAATACCACTTGAGAAAATTACATATAATTTGTGTATCAAATTTGAAAATTTTGGGAATCATATTTACAAATTGTAGGAATTAAGTTGTAATCACCCAACCTGAAACTTTCGACTTCTAAACTCAAGAAAATTAAAATGTTAGATTTTATTTGATAGTTTTAATAAGTTTTTATAAATACTATCCAGATGTTTTCTTTCTTTTCTATTGGGTTGTTGGGGGGAGGGGGAGGATGGGAGGGGGGAATTAAAAAGAAAATCATGATTAATTTTTTCATTGTTTTTGAATAAGAAATTTATTTATAAGTTTTTTAATCCATATGAGAAATTAATTAAAATTTTCAAAATAAAAGGATGTAATGGGCTGTGGGGGAAGGGTTAGATTGATCAGGGATTAGGTCAATACAATGTTGTCGGCTGAAGACCTGTCTGCTCAAAAAAATTTTTTACATCTTATTCCTTGAAGCCCTTTTTTATGATTACACTCAAACTTTTGCCCTCCTGTCTAAATATTTCTGTTTTGTTTTGTCCAGGCTAACAGTTCTGCCATCATAGATTCCATTTTTGCAAGTAAAGATTTGGTGTATTCAGCTATCCCAGTTTATCACCTCAGAGATGTTATTAAAAGGTATGCTATCCACCTTGACTATGACTAGCAAATAACATTTCCTAAAAACTGAATAGTGTTTCTTTAATTGGAGTATTGCTGTACACTGAATTGATATGAGAATGCCCAAGAGATGACAGAAAATTGTGTTATGAATAACCAGAGATAGATGATGCGATTTAAAGACGATGTTAAAAATCATTGGTGTTTATGAGAATTTATCATGAGGGGGGTAGAAAGCTGCATAAAATATAAAAGTTGTTCTTTCTTTCAAAAATGTAATTGGCCTTTTCTGTACTATGTTAAATTGGTTATTTGATTGAAATTTAATTCATAACTTCCTAACTCATAGGTAAGAAGTATCCTGTGATCCAAATTGACACAATTTTTTCCACTTTCACTTGTTTTGCATGCGCTTATTTAATGTGAATTTGGTTTTCATTAAAAGTTGCTGTCAAGTCAAAAGACAAAAATAGAGGTTTTAATATACATCATTGTGGATATTAACTTACAACCAACAGGAATATTCTCGTTGGTTTTTAAATGACTCCAGGACGATTTTTATTTCCCTTTATTTAAATTATAGTATGCTTCATGATGACCCGGCACAAAGAATTACAGCAGAATGTGCTTTATTCAACCCCTTCTTCAGTATTCCCTTTGGTAAGTTCAATGCCCTTTCTGAATACAGTTTCATGTTGCCAAGAATCCAAAGCTTGAATGATGCATGCTTTTGTAAAACTATGAAGTTTACATTTTAATATGGCCATATTATGAATTGGATTGAAACTGGAAAACTGATTACCTGTCTTTTTTATATTTTATTAAAAAATTTAAAACCACATCAAAGTATACATAGACAATAAAACTACAAAAAAAAAGTACACATTACAGTCCATGTAATAACTGAATTTTGTAGACCAATTTTCAGGGTCAAACCACAGCTCATGAGCCACGTGCGGCTCTTTGGCATGTAATGCGTGACTTGTGGAAATATGTGGGCTGGAAGAGATACCAGTGCTCTCGAAGAGGGCCTGGGATCCTCCGAATCTCTGCAGCCAGACCGGGGAGGGGGTGTGGGGGTCGCAAAATGGTAACAGCCCAGGCTGCAAGACAAGGAAAATGAAGCGGGAGTAGGCACTATAGGAACAGCCCCTGCAGCGGAGCAAAACTATCAGTGAATGCCGGATTTGGGTTCTCCTCATTTGGGCCAGACCATGGCAGAGTGCTGCCAATGTGGGGTGTGAGATAGGAGGGTTGGGCAAAGCTAAAGGCCCTCCACAGGATGTGGCTGCAGAGGTAGGGAAACCCAAGCTGGGCCAGGAGCGCTCTGATGGGGCATGGCCTGCCCCAGAGGTGGGTTGCCTGTCCAAGGCAAGCACTGTGGCAGGGGGGAAGCAAAATTATGGAGACGGAAAGGAGAGGCTGGAGGGGGTCCCCAATGAAAACTTCATCCAGGCGCCAAGGCAGGACAGAGCTGAAACTGGCAGCAGCAGTGAAGGTCCTGTCAGTGTCGTGGGCAATCCCTGGGTCCATTGGATGGTGAATCAACACAAGACAGTGCAGAGATTAGACCACTCGATACCCCAGCCTCTGCTCCCAGCAATCGCTCCCCCATCCCGATGGCAACTGGAAAGGGGAGTGGAGGAGCAAAACTGTGAACCCTACCTGGCCTCGCTCTGCTGCAGAAGGCAGCTTTGCATTGGGTCACTTCTCGCATCATGCGCTCAGCTATGGAAGCTGCAATGGTGTGCGTATCTGCAAAGACCAGTGACAGCAGCTTTCTCGAAGAGTACACATGAAAAACTGGAGCAGGAGTCGTTCATTTTACCCTTCGAGCCTGATCCCACATTCTGTGAGATCACAGCTGATCTGGCTGTGGACCCAGCTCTACCTTTTCCCCATAACCCTTAATTTCCCCTATGATGCAAAAATCTATCTTACTGTATCTTAAATATATTTAATGAGAGAGCCTCGACTGCTTCCTTGGGCAGAGATTTCCACAGAAAGTCATTCAGGATTTTGAAAATATTTTGTATGTATATTGTGATAGATTATGTTGTGTTTGTATTGTACATAGATATGTTTTTGGGAGATAAATTGGGGCAGGTTTTTTAGTTTAGGTCACATACAAACACTTTAAAACAGATCTTATTTGAAATACTGGAGCCTTTGGAGAGTGCCCAAGAGACGGCACTAATGGATTGTTTACAAAAAGGCAACAGATGAAATAACTCGTCGGAGCCACAGGCTGTGTGGAGTGGAACTTGCTATTCTAAGAGGGTCATGTGGTTTTTGCAAGCAGAGAGGGTAAAACAAGCTTTCTCTCTGAGTGAGAGAGAGAATTCAGTTCTGCAGTTTTACAGTCAGCAGCAGCAACTGGGACTGGAACAGGACAAGCTGGCAAGCTTGTGGAAAACCCCATTTTGGAAGTTGAGTTGTGAGTGCTTGATTCATCATAGACAAAGCCCTTGTGGTTCATGCAAGAGGAGAGGACTGGCTGCCTAATGTTTCACTTGAAATAAGAAACAAAACGGAACTCTGTGGTAACCTGAAAAAAAGAGGTTATCATCTGGAGAACCCTGAGGGGGCAAGTTTCTTCGGCAAGATACTGAAGTGGCTAGTTACAAGGAATCAGTTTTTGTTGTCCAGTGAACAACAAATCTCTCTCTGAAAACAGACAAGAACCTTCCTGAGTGGTAACCATTTACCTTTCAAGCAACAAAGCCTGGTGAACTTCATAAATGTTAAATTCTGTGCATAGTATAAGATTTGCCTGCAACCAGTAAACTTGGAGGAATGAGAAGTGAGATTGGACTGTGAATCAAAGAACTTTTCTAAATTTACACACACATTATATACACGTGCGCTTAGAATTAGAAGAGGGTTAAGTTTAAGTTAATGATAAGATAAATTTTGATCCTGTTTTCATATTTAAAGATAATTAAAAGCAACTTTTGTTTATGAAACCATTTGTCTTGGTGAATATCTATTGCTGCTGAGTTTTTGGGTCCTCTGGGCTTGTAACAATATATGTATTTTATGATTATTGAAACTAATACACATTAGCAGTTTGAACACTGTATACATGAATAAATATGTATGTTTATTTTTTAATATATATATATATATACATTTTTTGTTTAAAAAATATGCATGTAAGAGTAAAAATGTGAATAATTTTTTTTCATATCTTGCGGCTCTCAAACATCTGGCTTATCTTGTGGATCTTGCGTTGAGCAAGTTTAGCCACCTCTATTTTAAGCAGTTGACTATTACACACATACTACTTTTAACTGTGCAAGTACCTGCATTGATCGGGACATTAGATTCTTGGATGGTTGGCAGACGACAGGGACTGGGTGGTAAGTCTGTGATTGAGGCGTCAAAAGCTCAAATTTGTGGGTGGCTGGGGTGTCTGGAGCTTGGATGAGCTGGCAATTGGACCTGACTTTCCTTTAGGCCCATCTGCCAACCCATCTAAGGTCCCTCCAATCCGAGCTCCTGACTCCCCAACTACAGACTCTTGCCTAGGCCCAGGCTGGCCTTCCATCAGAGTGCCTTCCTGCGCTCTGACCATGGTCTCTCCCCAATCCGAGCTCCTGACTCCCCGACTACAGACTCTTGCCTAGGCCCAGGCCGGCCTTCCATCAGAGTGCCTTCCTGCGCTCTGACCATGGTCTCTCCCCTGGGCCCTGTCAACACTCCCATCCGAGCTCCTAATGCTCCAACCGTGGACTCTCTCACCTTGGCTTCGGCCAATTGCCCATCTGAGCTTCCAACACCCTGACCATGGACTCTTGCCTAAGCCCCGGCTACCTACCCATCTGATCTCCAAACTAGGATTTGCTACCCGGTCTGGCCACCCGCCCATCCATCCAAGCTCCTAATGCCCTAGCCGCCAACAATTGGCAGACAATTGCAAGCCACTACCCACTAACACTACCATTGTGAGTACCAGCTCGTACGATACCTGTCTCAGCCAACATATTTCTGCAATCCGCACATTAAATGTTAAATAACTGCATGTGGCTTGTGAGCCAGATTTTGCCAACCCTGCCTTAAAGGATAATATCTGCAGATGAAGTAAAGTCCTTACCATGTTATTTTTCATTACTAGCCCCACATATTGAAGATTTGGTTGTGCTTCCAACTCCAGTGTTGAGGCTACTCAATGTAATTGATGATAATTATCTTCAAAGTGATGAAGAATATGAAGGTCAGTTGGTATTTCCTTTTATCACTTGTTTATCAGTGTAGTTTTTTTTTAACAATTCTTCAATTTTAGCAAGAAATGAGTTTTGGTTTGACAATATAAATATATTTATGTGCAAGATATTACTACATTCAAAATGTGTTTGAAGTCTGGTACTTTTATTTCCATACAGATGTTGTGGAAGATGTGAGGGAAGAATGTCAGAGATTTGGACCAGTTATGTCTCTACTTGTCCCAAAGGAAAACCCTGGTAAAGGCCAGGTGAGAAAACCAATGTGAATTTTTTTTCATATTTCCCTGTAATAAAGACAAGTTTTCTGGGAGTAAATGTAATCTGCACAAATCAGCAAAACAATTTGGAATTGAGCCTGCAAGAGCAGAGCTATAATTTATTTAACTCTGAAAGTGAATTGGACCCTTTTTATTTCAGAAAATACTTTAGTCATGAAAAAAAATCAAAAATAATTAATGCTGAATATTTTACTTACAGTTTCAGGCCAAGCATGTTTAATATTTGTATGTCACCAACTATCATTGATTTAGTATCTCAAGGCAAGTGATTAATATGTTCCTAACAGAGATGTCGGGCTAGTCCTAAATTAAAAGCCCTTTCCCAAAGAATTTTTGGTATCTACACCTAACTTGTTAGAAATAAAGGCAGCGTTGCCTGTGGAATTATTTTGAGGAGAGGCAGTGGAGTAATCTTTTGTGCTTTAAGAGCACTACCATTAAGTTCAACAGACTTTCACCATTTGCTCAGTCCATTAGTGAGCAAACCCTATGTGTACTCAAAGAAATCATTTTGCTTCTATGGCCAGTTATTTTGAATCTGTTTTTAGGTTATTTGTGACTGGAATCATTTTTTTCTCAATCCATCAATATTCTTGTATTTTGAACATAACTTCTTATCTCTAGGCAGAGTGCAGTCATTTCTTTCTCCATTCCTGGTAACACTTCAATAGTTCAAGTCATAACTTGCTATACTGGAGGGGGAGAGGAAGGGAATTGGATTGTAGTTGATGGAAGCCAGCCATTCCACTGTTATGCAGGAGTTCCTTGGGACGGTATACAAGATTAAACATTTCAACTGCTTAATTAATAACCTTCCTTCCATTATAAAGTCATGAATTCACAGACAATTCCACATGGTTCATTTTCACTTGAAATGGAAACCAAGACATCATTTGGGGAAGAGCTGTTAATTGGCAAGTAACATTTGTAACATCTCCAAAAAAAATCATACTGCCTACCATTGTTATTCCATTGAATTGTCTTTAGCAAGTCACTCTTTACACATTATGAGTTCAAATGGATCAAAATATTGTGATCATTTGAGCAGGATGGAACCTGAGTATTGTGCGGCAAGTGAATGGCCTCCTAACGTCACAAACCATTTCCACCATCTACTAGATATGAGTCACTTGGTTGGTCACATGATCGGTCACATGATCAATGTGTGTGTAAATTTAAGAAAAGTTCCTTGGTTCGCAGCTCGATCTCACTTCTCAGTCTTCCAAGTTCACTGGTTGCAGGCAATTCTTATACTGTGCACAGAATTTAACATATATAAAGTTCACCAGGCTTTGGTGCTCGAAAAGTAAATGTTTACCACTCAGGAAGGTTCTCGTAGGCTTTGCAGAGAGAGAGATTTGTTGTTCCAGGATCTTCACAACTGAGATACCACCCTCTCCCTCTCTCTCTACCTTTCAACAGCCAGAGTGTATCTGTCTCCTCCTTGTTGATTAATTACGTCATTGTTTTTATCACCTACTTATGAAGCTTGCACAGCATTCTCCATACTTTCTCCAAAGTTACTGAGTGAATTCTTAACTTTTCAACATTTTTTTTAAAGTGTGTGTATGTATGTAACCTACTCGAGTTTTACCAATTTTTCTCCCAAATACATCTATCACATGTTCTATCACTATGCCATATGAGTTAGGAACATGCTAATGGCCTGGTGTCGCCCATCTGACTTGAAAATGGACAGAGCTCAATTTTGCTTTAGAGTGGGTGCATACACTTAATATTGCAGCTGCTCACCATCATTCCACCCATGTTTTACGTTAGTCGTATTGCTCCTCTCAGTTGAATAGGGTCTCCGATTTAGATTAAAAAGTTCACTGTCTCAATGTTATATAATGTTATAAATTAACGTTTTAAGCAAATTTTTTTAAAAAGTCATTTTTCTCTTAATTAAAGAGACTTAACTTTTATAATTAAACAGGAAACTCTGCAGATTGTACTACAATACACAAAAGTGCTGGAGAAATTCGTCAGGTTACACTACCTTTTGCTTCCTATTGATTCTCAGTTCCTCCATTTTTGTGTATTGCCTTGGTGTTCCTAATGTCTCAGCAAGCTGTCAGAAGGGTATCAGAAAGTTCCAGGGATGACATTATGACTCCAGGTCTCCATTCCAGACTCAGCGATCCAGCCAGGTGGCCTCATCCCCTTCAGGGCAGACAGAGATGCTGCTTCTGGCAAAGCTCGAGGAGGGAATTGTGCATTTACGTCAGTAAGAACTAGTGCACAAATGTCTCTATCATGAAGGCCTGATCAGCAAAGATAGGTTGATGAAATACAGATCCCTCTACTTACCAGGGATTTCACAGCCACGCTGATTGCCGCAGCTTACGTTCCTCCTTTGGTATGAGGATGAAGCAATGAGGAAACTTTATGGTGCCATCTGTGAAGCCCGTGCATCCCACCTAACAGTTGCATGATTATAGCTGGTGAATTCAACCATGACAACTTGACATCTGTTTTACCATGTTCTCAACAGCATGTCAACTTTGCCACCAGGGAGAAAACCCCCTAGATCGAGTGTATGCCAATGATCCTGGTGCGTACAAGGCTGTCCCTCGCCCCCCCACCTTGGATATTCAGACCACATATCCGCCATTCTAACCCCAGCATACAGGCTGCTGGTAAAATAAATGAAGCCAGTTCGCAAGGAGATCAAGACATGGTTGGGGAAAGGGCACAACAGCACTACATGACAGCTTTGCGACCCAGGACTGGAGCTGGTTCAGGGAGGTGCCCACTACAATGGCCACATAAATATTGATAAGTACATGAGATCACTTACTACATTAATAAGTGCATTGAGGATGTCACAGAGATCAAATACCAGGCAAACAGGACAACCAGAAACTAGGGTTGGGTGCAGAGCTTGTGATACAGCCTTCAGGACAGGAGACAAGATGGCACTAAGATCAGCCAAGGTTGAACTCTCCAGTGCACCCCTTCCCTCCCCCACCCCCAAATCAATGTGATTTACCGGGATTGCTGTTTAAAGAGAGCTTGTAAGATCAGCGAGTACCCTTACCACCTATGTACAGCATCTTCCAGCTACTCCCGTCAGGAAGAGATACAGGTTGAGTACCCTTTATCAGAATACTCAGACAGAAATTATCCAAAATCTGAAACTTTTTTCGTCCGTGGTCCCATAAGGTAATATTAATAGAGTTCAGACATCCTGATCAGAGAACAGGACATAGTGGACGTAAGTAATGCATTATAGAGTTTAGATTTTTCAGTATATGTCTACTTCACTTAATTTGTGCATATGTAAATACAGGTACACAATCCTTTATCTGGACATCTAAAATCCGGAAAGCTCCAAAATCCGGCATTTTATTCCTGATGCTGATACAGTGGAGGGAGAGAGAGACAGCAGCACGACTCGGTTTGGCAGGGGGAGAAGACGGCAGTGTAACTCAGGCAGGTGGGGGGGGGGAAGAGACGGTAGCGTTACTTGGTTGGGCAAAGGGGAGAAAGACAACAGCTCTACTTGGACGGGCGGGGGGGAGGAGAGAAGGCAACGTGACTCGGTTGGGTGGGGGGGGAGAGAGGCGCCAACACAATTGGAAGGGAGGGGGTGGATACAGGAGCACAATTCGGGTGGGCTTAAATCTGGGGCAGCTGGCTTTTGTTCTGAAATCCAGAAAAATCTGAAATTCGGAACACACTGTCCCTCAAAGGTTCCAGATAAAGGATATGGTACCTGAATCATATATATTTGCATAAATATCAATACTTGTAATAGTCAAACCCATCCCCTTTTTTTGGCCTTGGGTGCCCACCTATCTGAGCTCCCAACGCTCTGACCACGGATCTTCGCCCCGATGCCTGCCCATCCGAGCTCCCGAACACGGATCTTCGTCCCGGCCATTCACCCATTTGAGCTACCAACGACCTCACCATGAACCCAGCGCCTTGAACGACGCAGGTACTCGAGGTCAAAAGTTTGACCTGTGTAAAAGTTGACCCCCCCCGCCCTTTTTGCCCCAAAAGATGGTCCAAAAAATTTGACAATTACACAAGTATACAATATATGGGGTGTTTGTATTGTAATGTAAATGCGTGCATCTTTAAGTCTGAGTGAGTGAGTGGATTTTTTAAATGGTGTTCCAAAATCCAAAACTCTTCTGGCCCCATGCATTTCGGATAAGGGGTGCTTGACCTGTAAAGAAGAAATCTAGCCAGAACTACCAGGCTGAGGAACATCTACTTCCCAAGGGCAATGGGATTGCTGAATGACTGATAACTGCTAAAACAGTTCTCCAAGATTTCAATATTTATTATAATTATATATTCATATCTACCATACTTGTCTGAAAGTGTGTTTGGCTGCTTTGCACTAAACTGAAGAATGCTATTTTGTCAGATTGTACTGATAGAATCAAATGACAAATAAACTTGTAAAGGTTATCACAGCAGCTGGAATAGTGCAGGAAAAAAAATGAAGAGTTGAGCTTTTCTCTGGAAATGGAAGGACTTCCACTTGCTATTAATTTACCCATCTAGACCAGTAGAAAATTTTTGTCTGCCTAAAAATTGGAGGATGGGTGTAGATTTGATATAATCTGGGAATGGGGGAAAAAAATCTTGAGACTTAATTTTTTTCTTTTGCTTCCTCTTCGTTACTTTTTAGAAGTTCTGTTCAATGTCAGATACTTATTAAAATTACACAGGATGTTTCATGTGCAGATTTTTTTTCACCAGAAAGTGATTTCAGACTTCTGTGTCATTGGTCTGATTTGGACTCATCCATAAATGGAATATCTGCTCACTGCAGTATCTCATGTAAAAATAGTTAAGGCAATACATCAGGTATAAACGTTGGCTATGTTTGCAGCACACTTGTCTGATTCAAAGTTGTGAGTTCAAGCCTCTCTCCAGAGAATTCAACACAAATTTTTAGATTAAATTTCATTGCAGAATAGAGTCAGTACAAAGCTGTCATCTTTTGGGTGAGGTAGAGTTCAAATGGGATTTTATTTCCTCAAGTAGAATTGACAATGTAGCTGCTGCAAAGCTTATCAAATACTTTATGGAAACCATGAGGTTGGTGACAATAATTGTCTTTCTTCTTTACAATTAGGTTTTTATTGAATTCAGAAGTGCTGGGGACTGCAAAATTGCCCAGCAGATGCTGACTGGAAGAATGTTCGATGGCAAGTTTGTGGTGGCTACATTCTATCCTCTGTGTGCTTATAAAAGGGGATACCTGTATCATACAGTAGTTACTGATACCTAATTACACCTGGGCATGCCACCTTTTACAATCACCCAGGTCCCTTTTGAAATATTCCTCAATAGAATAACATAAAGGTTAAATGTTTTGCTCTGATTCCTTTTGTGTGTAAGATGGCATTGATTAAACAGCTAGTTTAGAGAAAAGGTTTACAAACTTAGGGATTAATGCACTTAAAACTGCCGGCAAGTTATTAACAAAATCTATTTTATTACTAGAACTTATAGCTAACTGCCTTTCATTTGTAAAATGCTAATTTAACAGTTTTGCTGACAGGTATCAAATGCATTCTTGATAACGGGGAACATGCTGATAAAATCAATTCAGAGATTACTATATCTTAATCTAAATAAATCACAAAACATTTTTGTAAATGGTGGAATAAAAACTAAAATAGATTGAATCTGTCAGTGAAGTCGTATGTAAACATTTAGCCATAGCTACTACGAGTATATCAGATGTGGTTTCTTTTAATGATTGCATCTGATTAAATGCAGATAAGATACATTAAATAATGGAGAGAAAAGATGTTTTTTAACTGTAGGCAAGTGGTAACACAAATGTGAGCACAATTAGCATTTCCCAATCGTGCTTTCTTTGCCTCGTTTGAACAGCTGCTTTAATGGTGTGTGGTGTGTTGTTGAATTATTTATATCTGGGGAGAAACACAAGAAAGTTCCTTGTATCCTTTCTCAGCTTTAGAGATTGCATTAAATTGTTTTTTCCTTGTATGGGGATGAGTTGGCTACTGTTAAGTAGCCTGGAGTTACACAATTTGACCACAGTGGCACACAAAAATTTAATGACTTGCAAGTGCTTTAATACATTAGCAAAGCTGATTGGAAACAATGATTTTGCAGATAATAAATCTGCATAGTCTGGTATAATAGGGGAGGAAGATAACAGAAAGCTGGAAACACTTGTCTTTCCAGTAAAACAACAGCCTGTACATTTAAGTAGTACTTCTAAGATAGTGGAGCGTTGCAATCACTGTTGGAACAAATAGACTGCCAATTATTATTCAAATCACATGGGAGTCTGTATATTTCAAATAATACAGCTATAACTAAATGATTTTAGTGAACACTATTGGCTAAATTTACTCAGCAGTGTCGTAAAAGAGCACTTAATTCAGTTTATGTGTCAACTTTTACTGTAAAATCAACCTACAACAAAAACCAAAAGTAATAATACATTAAACAAAAGCTTCAATTGATCTGAATGGAATAACTTTTGCCTAGTTTTTAAATGTACCTGGCATTTTACTGGGGCAATATAAAAATGAGATATTTTATGGAATACCCTCCAAGTGACATTTTATCAGTTGATCTGGTAAAGCAGCACATCTAACTATTGATTAATAATCAATAATCACAGCATTAACCCAGCAATTAGCAAAGCTAATTTGAAACAATAATTTTGCAGATAATTGTGGTTAGGCTTTCCAGTTCATTGCACACATTAGAATTGTGAAGGTGCATTGTATTTCATAGAGTTGATAAACATCAGCTAATAACCAAAGACAATGTGCTGAAATGGAGAAATGCAGAAGGATATAGAACCAGTTTTTTTTAGAGGCAGATGATCAATTTGGGCTGCAAATAATCCTATTAGCATAGTTATGCTAATACACTCTTGATTTTGTTTCTTTGATGTTTCTGCTCAGGTACATTTAAGATAATTACAAAAATATTTTAAAATTTTTAAAGGTTTCAGAACTAACAATTTATCTGCAGATTCAAGAAATGTAGAATAATAATTTGAATTTAACCAAATTACATTTATTAAATAGAAGTTCTAATATAGTTTTCTTTGGAGCATGTTTTATATTTAGGAAAACTATTTAAAACCTGTAATTACCAAAACATGCCAAAGAACGGGCAACAATCTAAAGTAAGCAACGTGCTCGTGATTCCATCTTCCTCCACCATATTTTTATGTGACTGCACATTTTGCCCCTGTATTACACAGGAGTATAATTTTCCATACACAGCTATTGCTGAACCATTGCCCAGCTTTTGTGTTTATTCACAGACCTAAGGCCTGGAGTTTTCCAACTCTTATTGTGTTAATGAAATAACAATGAACTTCAAGGCTATTTCTTGGTTATTCATACTTATTTGAACACTGATTGCCTACACTAAAAAATAGCCACTGGTATCTACAAAATGGATATCTCGTTAAAGTTATTTATAGAGGAATAAGAAGCGAGGGGAATTTGTACTTTCATGGATTGTGTTCTACAGTGCATTTTGAACTTGTTAGTTCATGTTAAAAGTTACATTACTAGTGCCTGCAGTACTTTAAAAAAGTAATTTAAAATAAGTAAATCTAAACAATTTAATTGAACTAGTAATTAACATTCTGATGTAATGTCTATGTTGTTCTTGTTCTTGGATTACTTTTTTCTTAAGATAATTTTACAAATTTTAGTTGTACGGTTTGCAGATCTGGTTCAAATGACTACATTGGTGTACAAAATCAATTCCAGTGCACAGATAATGAAAATATGTCAGGTGTTAGATTTGATATATATTGACTCGCTGTACTCTTAAGTTGCCAGGTATTGTTACAGATGTTCCCAGACTATTTGTGATTTATGTACTCACCTCATACTCTTTGATTTAATCATTTGTGATGGAGCAAATCTGTCCTATAAGTATACCACAACATTTTTGAACCCTTAAATTCTTCATAATTTATCCATACACAGCTGAAAAATTTAAGAACATGCCTTTCTCCCTCCCCCCATGAGTTTGAAAGAACTGACATTTAAACAGGTAATGCTACAGTTTTCATTAGAATGACAATAATGTTAAAATTAACAAAATCACATCCGTATATTCCAATGTGACCTAATCTATTCTGGACACGAGTAGAGGTAGTACTTATAGAAACCTTGAGGGTGATGAGAATTTTTTAAAATTTTGCAATTTGGTGGGAAAAAAATTACAACTTCTTTTGAACAGCATTCAAAGCCCTAAACTAAGCCAGGCTAAACCTAAGACACGTTTTGAAAGAGCTGGATTCTTTGTGTCTTTTTTTTAAAAATGAGACATGCAGAAGAGATGCAGTAGATATAGAATTCACAGAATTTATCTCTGGTCATCTTGCTTCCTATTCTTTAAAGCTCTGGCAATTTATTGAATTGTCTAGGTGTAAATTCGTGTTCTTGTGGAGGAAAATAATATCAAACTATGTTGTACATATGTCAAAAGATGCTTTTCTCATTCTTTTTCACTGCGGTGCTCTTCAAAAGTTCTTACTTGGACCAGCCTGACTTCATGATTGTAAAATAAAAGCCATACATTGTCATAGACTTGGTTGAAATGCTAACTAAATTATTACTTACCATTTACTAAATTGTGAATCAGGTTTCTTTAACCAGCAACCTGCCCACCAGACAGTAAAAGATTCCACTCATGCAACAGCCACGATTACTTCTGCACCAAAATCTTGGGTAGTAGCCATTTTGTAGCTGAAACTTCCTGGATTTTGTTTTTAGAAAATGCAAGTTAAGAAAGATTAAGCCATAGACAGAAAGGCATAATATCAGATGTACAAATTATATAGTAAACAATCTGCCAGTCTGTATCATGAAAACTGTATGATGAGATTGGTATAAACAATTCTCAAGGAAGTTAACCATATGTGGATTTTTTTTAAAAAGACAAATGTGTGGCTTGGACCTCTCTGGTGTGGGTTTCTTTAGCAGCCAGTTTTATTTATTTACTGAAGGTAGTGAATGCTGTGGTGCTGTGCACAGACCATGCATTACTTTTCCCATTCTTTGTCCGTGTGCTCCTCTTGCAAAAGACTTGAATCAAAGAAATAAATATGCCATCTTAGCATATAGTTTCATCTGGAGAGTGAATATTTGTTTAGCCTTGGACAACTTGGTGTTGAATCCAGTTCTCTTATTAATATACAAGAGGGAAAAGTATGAATGGATTTTGTCTGAGACCATTTCAAAAAGACAGTGTAAGGTCACCTTAGAGTTTTATTTACGTCATTTTTATTACATAACCTTAAAAACTGACTTTACACAGTTGATTTTGGATCAACTTAAATTTGTTACCATCTTCAGATAAACCTTGTGATTACAAAAGGATGTAAAGTACCCATGCATTCATATTCTATAGTTGATCATTGTTCATCTGTAATGGTTCCAAAAGACATTTTCAAAAAGTATTGTAAGATCATCCCTAAAGTACTTCTCAGGGTCAATCATCGTCTGCAACACATCCACTCCTGAAATGCACAATCATTGGTAAAAATCTTGTGATTAAGCAAAGGTTATCCAAGTTAGTGTTTAATGATATTTTAGTAAGTCTAACATGCTGTTCCTTAAGGTATAGATAACAAAGGTTCAGAGGTTCCTTTTACTGTCACAATAATAATATATTAAAACTGATATATACATAAAATACTTTAGTCTGCTGAAAGGCAAAGAGTCGCCATGAGCATTGCCCAGCGCCCCTAACAATAGGAGAAAGTGAAGCAAAAGAGAGTTTGAGTTTAAATTTTACAAACCCTTACAACAATTATGATAGGTTTACAGTTGACATTTTAGATCACTGTATTCAGAATGCAATCTGTACGGCTTGTGTAAGTTGTAACCGCTAACATTTTTTGTGTGCCACTTCCAACTTTCCCTGGGTTCTCCTTCGAACTGATTTGATTCTTGCTCAAGTCTGTTCAATCACAAGGATGGTGGAACAGATTGATTCGTAAAAGAGAAAAAGTTTTTTATGGAACCATGCTGTTGTTAAAATATTATAAACTTTTATATGCTAGTACATGTTAATTCTATGTATAACTACTTCTAACTGAGATATTGTTTAGCATTTAAGATATAATTTCTGTAAAATTAAATTTGTCCTGCAACAAACAAGTATGATAGGTAGGCTGTTATATTTCTTTATTTGTGTTGTCCTCTACATCCTTAAAGATGATAAAGGAAAATTCACTGTTTGTGCAGTGTACCTAGTTTCAAGGCAGTTTGTATAAAAACTAAAGCTTTGTTTGAAACTTGATTATATCTCAAATTCGAGAAAGTTTAACGCTTGAATAAATCATTAGTCTTCTTGAACATAATACTTCATGTCATTTAAGAATAATATGCCAGCCATATCTGCCCTTGTATAATGGAGGTTGGATGTATTTCAATGCTTTTCAGAGTTGAGGTCACTCTTTCACCCATTATTTTTCTGCAGCTGTGTTAGGATTTTAAAAATAAACAAAATTTTTAGCCCATAGATAAGGAATTTTTGTTCTCAGGAAATGTACACATGCAGTCAACCTCCAGGTTGCTCTATTGAACGTCTGATAATATGAAATTTTGTAAAAACAGGTTATTGAATGCATTGCTTTAAGGTATCTATACTGCATGTCTTTTTATGGAATGTGCTGAAGCAGTGTGCTCAACTGTAATTGAAATTCCATTCATTATCTTCAAATAGTCAAGAAATTGATCTTTTATTGCAACAATCAATCTAGTACAGCTGTGTGATATGCAATAATTGTATGTGTTTTTTTAAAATGGGCCTTCCTGATGCATCTTCTGACTGAATTAATATAAGTAAGTGTTTTTTTTCATTAAAAATACAGCTGATTGTGACACATCTTTTCATAATATATTGACAAGCTATTGTGAACATTGACAAGTCAACCACGCATGATAATACACTATAGTGGTTAAGCTGCAGTTTATATACATTTATTGCATTGGAACATTGTATTTTTCAGCATTCATTTTATGCATTTCATAATGATTGATAATTAAAATATTCTGCACTAAAATGTTAAGTGCCATGTAGATGCCTATTTCTCGCACTTGTGCCAAGCAATGAGACTGATACCAAATGCAGTCATTTCTTCAGACAGGGTGAGGCAGGAGAAAATTGATTGCAGTGAAGGAGTAATGCAAGCTAAATCAATTCAGAAAGCTCATGTTTTTTGCCCATGCAGTTTGAATGAGGTTCGTTTGGTGTACTAGTTATGCAATTTTATTTCTAAAGGTAATTAACTTTCATAGACAACAGTCCCAGGTGGGATCTTGTTTAATGAAATGTTAACTTGGTCTTAAACTATTTTCTGCCAGGTCAAGATTAGAGTTTGTTCTGTGTTTCCAGGACTGAAGTATCATTTCCTTTGGCATTTAGGAATAGTTTCTTTAATACTGTTTTTGGACACCTCTTCCACCAGTTAACTCTTCAGAACCTTTCACCATAGTTATCGGCAATGCAGTTTTTTTCCTCACTTAATTTAAATGCAGCATTAAAATTGGACTTAATTATACAATAACTCTTTTAGAGCAGGCTAATAATTTGGGTATAACACCAATTTAGTATCAACATATGTTTGCAGAGTACTCTTGGTCCTGGGAATATGATATCTGTAGATGGAGTGACAAAATTACATTTAGATATATGAAGAACTGTTATCCAGGTCATCATAATTCTGACCATAAATCATTCTCTAAGCAATAGGTTGTTTCACCTCTGCATTACTGTAACAATGATTAATGTGAAACTTTCTGCTGTGCTCATTTGGCTCAGGCATGCCTCAGTTTAACATGAACTGCAGACAGAAGTTTGCACAATTACTTTGCAGAAAAAAAATAAACATATAAACATAATGTGTAACCATGTTTCCAGAACACCTTTTATTGTGTGATTAAAAATGTTAAATATTGCCAAAAACATGTAGTGAAACTATATTGTTCCTGCATTCAAATATATAATTAGTATGTCAATTTTAAATCTGTTCCAGGAAAGCAGTTTTACAGTGCTGCATCCACCTACCTTATGCAAGGGTTTGGTTATGTACTCTGGTGTTGTCACATTAGTTATTCTGCTGCTTTACGTACCAGACTTTCTTGAAAGACATTCTACGATCTCTTTAACGTACATCTTCTGTTGGTGAAATTTTGCCTTATGCTTTAGTGACAATAAAGAACTACCTAAACAAAAGAACTTTTTATTCTTGTAAATCTGTTATGAAAGTGAATTTTACCATTCAACACACATTCTGAAATATTTAACACTTTACATTTAATAACCTGTGTCATGTGGTTTTTAACCCCTTTACCAAAGGCCACAATTCATTATGTACAGATTTACTCAGAATTTGAAATAGCCCATAATAAATTTTCTTGACCTTTGCTAAAAAAAAATGGTTTCAGTCTCAAATTTATTTTTGCAACTGTCTTCCCAGGCATCATTCTCATAAATATTTTCTGGACCACCCTTTATAACTTCACATCTTTCCCATTATTTGTTAACCAGAATTGAACATTATATAGCCAACTGTTTGGAAAAGTTAACTTCCCTGCTTCTCTACTCTGGGCCCAAAATTCTGTTTGCTTTATTAATGGGAACTGACACTTTAAGTTACTTCTTCACACATTCAACCAGTTCCTGCTCTATTTTTTAGAACAGTGCCCTCTTATATTTCATTACTCATTCTTCCTACCAAAATGCATTGGCTGTTTTATTTTACTTCAGTGCATTCAATTTCATCTGCCGCACAACTGACCATTCCATCAGAATGTTTATATACTGTAGTATTCTGTTACCTCTTTGCGGTTCACAATAATGCCAGGTTTATTTCGTCCACAAACTTTTAATAATTTATGGCTTTCACCTCCAGGTCTCGATCATTAATATCGGTCAAGAAAAACAATGGCTCCGAGTTCAATGACTGGAGAATGCAACCATTCACTTAACTGCAGTTCAAAAAACAATCACCCCTTGTTCTCTGTAACTTAGTCAACTTTGTTGTGAGGCTCAATGACGTTATGGTTGCATCATGTAATTCAGGCTTTCTGAAAAAGGTTGTTCATAACACCTTATCAAAAGCTTCTGCAAATCTATATAAACCACATCAATTGTATTACTTTATCAATGCTAAACTGTCATGCTGCCCAATTTACATCCAATTAACCTACTCTCCTAATATGTTTAGAACAGTGGGAGGAAACCGGAGCCCTCGTGAAAACCCACATAGACACTAGGAGAACGTACAAACTCCTTACTAACAGCACTGAATTTGAACCCTGGTCCCAATCGCTGGCATTGTTTAACTGCTATGCCACCCATCTGCCCATCAATGTTAGAAAATGTACAATCATGCACTTTGGTAGAAGAAATAAAAGGGCAGACTTTTGAATGGGGAGAAAGTTGAAAATAAAACAGAAATGTTGGAGGAACTCAGTGTCCATTGGAGGTAAAGATACATTATCGACACCAAGCCTGAGACCTTCCTCAAGGCTCGAGTAAAAACAGGCATATGCTTGTATTAATGGTAGGCAAAAAGAATGGGAGGAGTACAGACCAACTGTATTCATTGGATATGATAAGAGGACAGCAGAGAGGAAAGTTGAGAATTGATGAAGTGAGAAGGGTGGTTTTTGGCACTGAAAAACAGGAGAAAGAGAGAGTGAGGAAAGGAGACTGAAAGATGGGAGGGCAATGAATAATGTGAAAACCAGAGAAGTCTATGTTAATGCTATCAGTTGGAGTGTGCTCAGACAGAATATGAGGTGTTCCTTCAATTTGTCAGTCTGGCAATGTGTGAGACCATGGAGCAAGGCAAGGGAATGGGGCAGGGTATTGAAATGGGTGACCATTGGGAGATCCACACTATTGTGGCAGACAGACTCCGGGTGCTCAATGAAATGATTGCCAAAGTCTGCTCAATCAGTTGGTAACCCCTGCAGATTCACAGGTGTGGGTGCAAGTGGAACATCTGCAGTCACAGAGGTATGTGCCAAAGGGCTGAATGGTAGGAAGGGAGGCTTAGATCCGGGAGTGGTCCCTGTGGAAGACAGAAAGGGAAGAAGGGATGAGGTACCTAGTTGGATGTGGAGGGTAGTAGGTGAAGACAAGAGGAATCTTGTACTTGTGCATGGGGGTGGAGGGAGCCAGGACAGATGTGCGACAAATGAAAAATTTGCAGGTGAGTGCTGAATTAATGGTGGTTGAGGAGAAGCCATGTTTGAAGAAGTAGGACATCTTTAATGATCAGGCATGGAAGGCCTCTTCCAGCGAACAGATGTGACAGAGATGGAGGAATTAATAGAAAAAAGTAGAATCCTTACAGGATAGGATGTGAAGTGCTGTAGTCGAGGTAGCTGTGGGGTTTGTAGAGGATGTCTGTCAAGAGTTTGGCTCGTGCAATGGAGACAGATTGAGAAAGGGGAGAGTTGCTGGAGATGGGCCAAGTGAATTTGAGGTCAGGGTGGAAGTTGGCAGTAAAGTGCATAAATTGAATGAGCTCATCATGGGTACATGAGGTAACACCAAAGAAGTTATTGATGTGGCGGAGGAAGAGTTGAAGTGTCTTGCCTGTGTATGTTTGGAGAATGGATTGCTCCACATAGTCAACAAGAAGGTAGGCATAGCTGGGGCCTGTGCGGGTGCCTATGGCTATCCCTTTGACTTGGAGAAAGTGGGATGAGTCACAGGAGAAGTTATTGAAGGTGAGGATAAGCTCTACCAACCGGGGGAGGTGGTGGTGGAGAGGGATGCTGTCAAGAAAGAAATGAATGGCTTTGAGCCCTTTGGTATGGGGGAATGAAGGGGTATAGTGATTGGATGTCTATAGTCGAGATGAGGCGGTTGAGTTGTAAGAACTGGAATTGAAAATTCCTTGATGCAAAGGGGCTTAGTAGTCCTCATGCAGGATAGTCTGATGGTAAAGTTGCATTTTTTTTTAATTTTAAATTTTGTTTGAGTCAGTGGTGAAGAAGGCAAATGCAATGCTGGCAAGAGGAGTAGAAGATAAGAGCAGGAATGTGATGTTGAAGCTTTATAAGGCACTGGTGAGATTTCACTTGGAGTATTGTGAGCAGATTTTGGCCCTCATTTAAGAAAGGATGTGCTAATGCTAAAGTGGGATAAGAGGAGGTTCACAAGGATGATTTTGGGAATGAAATGTATGATGGCTCTTGGCCTGTACATGTTGAAATTTAGAAGTGGGTGGGGGAGAGTGATGTTATTGAAAGGTTTGGACAGAGTAATGTAGAAAAGTTATTTCCTATGGTGGGAGAGTCTAGGACAAGAGAGCACAAATTCAGGTTTGAAGGTGCCAATTAGCACAGTGACACAGAGGAATTTCTTAAGTCAGAGGGTGGTAAATCTGGAATTTGTTGCCACAGGCAGTTGTGGAGGCCAAGTCATTGGATGTATTTGGGGCAGAAATTGATAGGTTCTTGATTTAGCCAGGGCACCAAATGTTATGGGGAGAAGGCCGGGCAGAGGGGCTGAGTGGGAAAATGGATCAGCTCATGATTGTGTAAATTCCTTTTAAAAACTACTGTGAATCATATGAATGAAATGAAAATTTAACATTTTGAGGAGCTCAACTGCAACAATTTAAAATAATTCTGTTCCATTCACTCAATATATTTTAAAGCATTCTGCAGGAAACAAATAAATTTTTTGATAATTTTAATTTCAGGTGAAAATCATTGATTCGGGCCACTAGTTGGAGATGATCCAATACATAAGGGAATTAATTCTTGGGAATGGTGGCACAATTGTTAAGTAATTGAACTAGTATCTGGATGCCTGGAGCATTGCTCTAGAGAAATAAATTCAAATTTGGTTAATAAATATGAAATGAAAATACCTGTGTGCTGACTGGCTGCATCAAGGTCTCATGTGGGGACAGCAATATCCGTGAGCATAAAGCCCTTCAAAAGGAAGTTGACACAGCACAGGATATCACAGGCAAAACATTCCCCACCATCGAGAACATCAGTGGGGAACGCTGCCGTCGGAGAGCAACAGCAATCATCAAGGATCCACACCACCCAGCACGCACTCTGTTCTCGCTAATGCCAACAGAAAAGAGGTATAGGTGCCAATAGACACGCACCAGCAGGTTCAGAAACAGCTGCTACCCCTCCACCATCAGAGTCCTCCAATAAATTAAATCAGGGTCTTATTTAAGGAGTCCATTGGGTATAATAACCTATCTAAATCCCAGGGCATAAATGTTAAAAATCTGTGTCTCATAATTCTGTGCAAGGTTAATTTAATTTGAATTTGTAATATTGCATTTTCTATGTACTGTAAATCAATTAAAGCTGTCATCAAGATGATAAAAATATCAATTGGAATATTCAAATGCAAGGCATGTTTCACTCACCTGATGTGGGAGGTGGAGACGATTTATACTAAATGTAGGTCTCATTTGCAGTGTCTCGGCGATATTCGGAAACATTTGCTTTTGGATTTATGTAGACTGGGAATTTGCTACTTCACATTATTCGAGACTGGAATTAAATTGTCAGCAAGTTTAATATCACTATTTGTTGATCTGGAGTCAATTTTTACAAAGGTTTATGAGCATACAAATTAGAAACGGAAGGAGATTGCTTGGCCCTTATAGCCTGTTCCATCATTTTGTAAATAATTATATCTGATGTAATTGTAACCTCAGTTTTATATTATCTGCCTGGCTTTTCACCTCCTTCCTTATCAAGCCCCTGCCCACTTCTTCCTGAAAAATATTCAAAGACTCTGCAACCACTGCCCTTTGAGGAAGAGAGTTCCAAAGACTTACAAGAAAAGATTTTGTCTCATAACTGTCAACCCCTTGATTTGAAACCAAGACCACTTGCTCTCAGCTTTTTCCACAAATGCAAAGGAAGACATTGTGCCCCTTTATAGTACAGGAGAGTTAAAAGACTGAAGCTCCATGAACCAGAGGCTCCAGAAAAAAAAGCAAAGCCAGATTTTATTTACAGAAGCCTATGTGTTTTCATAATGTTTTTTTTCTTATATTTATGTTACCTGCAATGTTGAAATAAAAATAAGAATCAAACAGTTAATGCTTTTTCCGCAGGAAATGATGAAGAGATGAAACCTCTGATCATATATTTGGGTATGGTCCAGAAATAATGATGTGATTCACGCAATAATGCATTTAAAATGTACAGCTATATAATCTTTTTAATTGTCATAGTCTTACTTCATGCACTACTTGGAATAAATACACTGAAAAATAAAAGCCCCGGATAGATTGGATGTTAGCACACAAAGGAGTGACCTATTAGAGGTTTATAAAATCAGGGTAAGTAGGGTATCTGAAATTAGAATGGATAGATTTAAGGTAAGCAGGGAAATATTTAAAAAGGGCACCATCTCTCCACATAGAAGATAGTGGGTAAATGGAGTGGGAATTGTAATTTTCAAAAGCTATTTAGACAGGTACATCAAGAGGAAAGACTCAGAGGGATATGAACTGAACAAAGGCAAATGGGACTACCTTGATTTGCAAGGACAAGTTGGGCCAAAAGCCTGTTTCTATAGGTCCTTTCAGGTGGGCCAAACACCCTTGCATAAAGGCGAAGATTATACTTCCTTGCGGCAAAATATTAACTACCTGAGTGTTTCCTTGGGGAGGAATAATCGACAGAGCGCAGCGCTCCGCCGACTCACCTGAATGTACAGCCGCGCTAAGTTGCTCTTTAGGGGCGGGCTAATGACTCTAGCAGCCCACGACTCAACTCCCTGCTACCTGATAGTCCCCACCGCACTGGGCAGCGGATCGTCGGGGCAGGGGCAGCCGGTGCGAGCTTTGACAGCCAGGCTGGCCTCTCTGGCACCTTACTGTGCTCTTGGGTCTTCAGGGCCACTCTCTGCGGCCCAAAATGTGGTATAGCAATGGTGGTCTTCCGTTTTGGGAAACAGCAGTTCTACCTGCTTGAGGGATTATAAATAGGGAAGACAGCCATTGCTATGCTAGGTGGCGCTGCAGCACCAGTCTCCCCACCTCCATCAGATCTGGAGAGCACTACGAGGCGCCTCTGGATATGAATGGGACGATGGAGTAGCCTTTTAGGGCTGGTGCCTGAAAGGTGAGTTCATAGTTTTCAATCTGCTACTGTCGCTGGCCTCGAGGTGGAGGGATCACCTGAAATGGCCTTATGCTGTAGAACTCCATCCGTAAGTATGTTCAGTGACTGCAAGTTCAAGTAATATGGTTGTTTATTAAAAACGAGAAGTAACATTACAACTACCAGTAGATATCTATTCTAAAGTATTGAGACCAGCTGTGAGGGTGTTGGTGATCGGTCTGTCCTGACAAATTGTATTAATCAGAGGAATTAATCATATTGGGCCATTTTGACCAAATAAGGGACCATTCAGTCCCTTGATCCTGTTCTTTGATTCAGGGCTGACTTGAAGCTGGTGCTCTTTCCTGTCATACCCTTAAACTGACATTTTATTCTTCAGCCTGGTTTTGAAAATTGGAGCAAGTTTCAATTTTATGATCAAAATATTTTTACTGATTCCCACAGTTTCCTTCTGTATATACTGTTGTGTTCATTTAAGAAAAAAAGGATTAAATTACCCTTCAAACACCAAAACTCCAAACACTACAGTCCAAGTTCATTCACCATGTCTCACCCCAGACCCAGAGAAGACTCAGCATCAAAATGGACAGGAAGTGCAATAGGTGGTCTCACCAAAGCTGGGAGTTCAATCTCTTAAATATGCTAAGTTCTCCACCTTCGACTAAATTGGGTTCCTTTATTCTGCTTGGTATTTGTGCATTATTTTATGTGCCATATTCATTCTATCCCGCTCATTCTCCACTGGAAGTCCTGTTCTTAACTTTCCCATTTTCTTGCAAGCTTCTCACTCCTTTTTGCAACACCTATTATTTCCTTTGTGTTCATTTGCTGCTGTCCCAGTCTGATGGCCTCCCACATGCACTTGTACTTGCATAAGCCTCTTGTTTTAAGCTGGAGATGTCTTTTCCCTCTTTTATAGACTGCAGTGATTGTCATAGGCTGCTGATCAGCATGGGGGGGGGGGTGGGGGGGGGGGGTGGGGGGGGGGTGAACCTAAAAGAGAGTTCAGCAGGATTTTACCAGGTGGTCTCTTCTCCACAGTTGCCAACCTGAAATGCTCGAACTGTTTCCCTCTACATAGGAGTTGCCAGGTCTATTGAGTATCACCAGCATTTTATTTTCTTCTTGCAATTAGTGAACTCAGAAATGGATTTGAGGATGTATGCCACAGATATTGTTGCGAATAAGAATCACAGCTTATCAGTCTCACAATTTCACCTCAGGTTGTTCAGTTCTGTTCGTTCTAACTTCTTGCAACATATTTATCATGAGAAAATAAATCAAATATTAAAAGATTTCCGCCTCTTACCTGTGAGATGATGCTGTTACTACTTAAAAGAGGGTCAGCAGATGAAGAGAAAGTCAGGAATTAAAATGCCTTGTGCGATTGTTCAGGACAGGCACATAAAGTTCTGTACTAATGTAAGAGTACATATTCAGATTTATTGTCAAGAGTACATACACGACATCGCATACAACACATGCAGAATTACCACAATGGCAGTGCAAAATAAAGCATGTGAACAAATAAAGTAAGGTAAATGAGCTGTCTGTGCAACACAGAGAGAAATAAAATATCAATAAAAAGCAAAGAGTCCTTACATGAGTTTCTGAGTTTGCTGTTGAGGGATCTAATGGCGGAGAGGTAGCAATTGTTGCTGAACTTGGTGGTGCAAGTCTTATAGCACCTATACCACTTTCCTGATGGTAGCAATGAGAATAGAGCGCATGCTGGGTAATCCTCACTGATTAGGGTCTGGAGGTGAGGAAATTCAGGATCCAATGACACAGTGGGGTGTTGAGCCCCAGGTCTTAGGGTTTGCTGATCAATTTTGAGGGGATGATGGAGTTGAATGTCAAACTGAACTCAATAAGGAACATCCGGGAGGAGTCACGTGATGGAGTAGTGGCCGGTCGGGGAACTCCAGCCCTCTCCGGAAAAGTTTAAAAAAAACACAGAAAACACAAAGGCATAAACACAAAAATTAAAATAAAGTGAAAGTAAAGGTGGGAATAAAATGGCAGCGAAGAAAGAAAAGTCGAAAGCAACGGGAAGAAGAGAAGAAGAAAAGAAGAAGAAGAAGAAGGTGAAAGCCTTACCTGTCCGAGGAGGCCCGCTGTGGAGAGAGAAGCCCGCTCCCTCAGGCCAGTCGAAGTCCCGAGCTCGGAACTACAAAAATGGCTCGCGGAGCCAAGCAAAAGTGCGCAACTGCGCAAGACAAAAAAAACACTGACGGGAGGGGGGACCAGCTGAGGAGTCGATCTCCACAGCTGAGAATGACAGCCACAGCACAACAAGAAGAAGAGAACATAGAAAACAACGAGAACAAGAAAGAAGAGAGTAAAAAGAAATCAAGGAAACAACAGATGACCAACCCAGAGGAAGAAGAAGAAGAACACAGAGAAATGGAAGAAGAAGGGAAGGGCAAGACAGTGGATATATTTTTTTTTAAAGAATATATGGAATCAGTAAAAGAATGGCAATCACAAGAATTTAGTGAAATAAAAAGAAGAATTAAAAGTACAGAAGAAAAAATGAATAGATTAGAGATGGTCATGTCAGATATAGGAAAAAGAGTGGACAAGGTGGAAGAATGAGAAACAGCCGTAGAAATGGAAGTAGAGGACTTAAAAAAGAAATTAGAAGAATCTAATAAAAATGTTAAAGAGACACAAGAGCGCTCAGAAGATAGATATAATGGAAAATTATAATAGAAGAAATAATATAAAGATAGTGGGCCTTAAGGAAGATGAAGAAGGCAAGAATATGAGAGAATTTATAAAAGATTGGATCCCCAGGGTCCTAGGAAGACCAGAATTACAGGAAGAAATGGAAATAGAGAGGGCGCATAGAACACTAGCCCCGAAACCACAAGCGCAGCAAAAACCAAGATCCATTTTAGTAAAATTCTTAAGATATACAACAAGAGAAAATATATTGGAGAAAGCAATGAAGAAAATAAGAGAAGACAAAAAGCCACTGGAATACAAAGGTCAAAAATGTTTTTCTATCCAGGCATAAGTCTTTTTGAACTCCTGAAGAAGAGGAAGGAGTTCAATACAGCAAAAACGATCCTATGGAAAAAAGGATATAAATTTATGCTAAAGTACCCAGCGGTACTTAAAATAGTTATTCCAGGGCAGCAAATCAGACTATTCTCGGATCCGGAGGAAGCACGAAAATTTGCAGAACAACTACAAAACAGACAGAGAGATGAAGACATGTAACGAGAGCAAAAATGACCACGAACTATATGTATGTGTGTATATGGGTATATATATATATATATATATATATATGTGTGTGTGTGTATGTATATATGTGTGTACATGAGTGTATGCATATTTAAAAGAAAATATATAGAGTATAGATAAGAATTAATAAGGGAAAGAAAGGGAAGAGAGGAAGTAGGGAGGGAATTAAGAGAGTGACCTTTGTTGTATATGAAAATTAAAATCTTTTCTGGGGGGGACTGTGTGGGGAGGAGTTACGGTCACTGCGAAATCAGTTGACGCTTGCGAGTGAATTCGCAAATCCAAATGGAGAAGGAAGATGTGGTTGCCCGAAAAGGGATAAAGGGCAACTCAGGAAGGGGAGGGGATAGTGGGGTTAAAGAAATTTTAGATAGGAGAATAAGGGAAATGTTTGATGTTTTAGAAATGTTGTCTTATAAAGTGTTCAAAAAAAGAAAGCAGGAATGGATAAGAAGGAAAGGTGATGATGAGGAAACGGAAAGGAAAGATAAACAAAGTATGAAATGGCTATGTTGAACTATATGACTTTAAATATTAACGGAATACATAACCAAATCAAAAGGAAGAAACTGCTAAATTTACTGAAAAAAGAAAAAATTGATATAGCATTCGTGCAAGAAACACACTTAACTGAAATGGAGCACAAGAAATTAAAGAGATTGGATAGGACATGTAACAGCAGCGTCATATAATTCAAAAGCTAGAGGAGTAGCTATATTAATCAGTAAAAATGTACCAATTAAAATAGAAGAGGAAATAATAGATCCAGCAGGGAGATATGTAATGATAAAATGTCAGATATATTCGGAGGTTTGGAATTTACTCAATGTATATTCACCTAACGAAGAAGATCAAAAATTTATGCAAGATATTTTTTTGAAGATAGCAGATACGCAAGGGAACATACTAATAGGAGGGGATTTCAACCTTAATTTGGATTCAAACATGGATAAAACTGGGAAAAAAATTAACAGAAAGAACAAAGTAACCAAATTTATAATTAAATCGATGCAAGAAATGCAACTTTTGGATATATGGAGGAAACAACACCCAAAGGAAAAGGAATATTCATATTATTTGGGTAGACATAAAACATACTCAAGAATAGACCTATTCCTGTTATCAGCTCGCTTGCAAGACAGAGTTAGAAAAACAGAATATAAAGCTAGAATATTATCGGACCATTCACCCCTGATACTGACAATAGAGTTAGAGGACATCCCTCCAAGAATGTATAGATGGAGATTAAATTCCATGCTACTTAAAAGGCAGGATTTTAGAGAATTCATTGAAAGACAAATTAAAATGTACTTTGAAATAAATACGGAATCAGTGAAAGATAAGTTTATACTATGGGACGCAATGAAAGCGTTCATCAGAGGGCAAATAATAAGTTATGTAACCAAGATGAAGAAGGACTACAATCAGGAAACAGAGCAGTTGGAAAGGGAAATAGCAAATATAGAAAAAGAATTAGCAATGAAGGAAGACACAACTAAAAGAAGAGAATTGGCAGATAAAAAAAAAACATGAAACACTACAAACATATAAGGTGGAGAAGAACATAATGAAGACAAAACAGAAATATTATGAACTAGGAGAAAAAACGCATAAAATCCTAGCATGGCAGCTTAAGACAGAACAAACTAAGAGAATGGTATTGGCATCAAGGAAAAAAGACAAACAAATCACATATAATCCAACGGAGATTAATGAAAACTTCAAAGAATTCTACGAACAATTATACCAAACTGAAAACGAAGGGAAAGAAGACAAAATAGATGAATTTTTAACTAAAATTGAACTACTGAAATTACAAATAGAGGAACAAAATAAATTAACAGAACCATTTGAAATAGTAGAAATACAAGAGATAATAAAAAAAACTACCGAATAATAAAACACCAGGAGAGGATGGATTCGCAATAGAATTCTATTAAACATTTAAAGATTTATTAATTCCTCCCCTTCTGGAAGTAATCAACCAGATTGATAAAACACAAAGCTTACCAGATTCATGCAAAACAGCAATAATTACAGTAATACCAAAGACAGGGAAAGATCCACTCGCACCAGCGTCATATAGACCAATATCTTTACTTAACACAGATTATAAGATAATAGCTAAACTATTAGCAAACAGATTAGCCGACTATATACCAAAAATAGTAAATCTAGACCAAACTGGATTTATTAAAAAAAGACGAACAACAGACAATATTTGTAAATTTATTAACTTAATTCATCCAGAGAAGGAAATAAAGCCCCAACAGTAGCGGTTGCTTTAGACGCAGAGAAGGCCTTTGACAGAGTAGAATGGAATTATTTATTCAAAGTACTACAAAAATTCAGTTTAACCAGAGAAATATATTAATTGGATTAAAGCATTATATAAAGGGCCATTGGCGAAAGTGACAGTAAATGGATATATATCAAAACAATTTAACTTAAGCAGATCAACAAGGCAGGGATACCCACTATCACCCTTATTGTTTGCGTTAGCCATAGAACCACTAGCAGAACTGATAAGAACAGAAAATAAAATACAAGGGATAAAAATAAAAGACAAGGAATATAAAATCAGTTTATTTGCAGATGACGTTATAGTATACTTAACAGAACCAGAAATATCAATAAAAGAATTACATAAGAAATTGAAGGAGTATGGAGAAGTGTCGGGATACAAGATTAATGCAAATAAAAGTGAAGCAATGCCAATGAATAATGCGGATTTCTCAAAATTTAAGAAAGAATCACCATTCAGATGGCAAATGCAAGCAATACGATACCTAGGTATACAAATAAATAAAAACCTCGGCCATCTATATAAACTCAATTATTATCCACTAATGAAAAAAATTACAGGATGACTTAGAGCATTGGAAAGACTTACCACTAACACTAATAGGAAGGATAAACTGTATTAAAATGAACATTTTCCCAAGGATATAATACCTATTTCAGGCATTGCCAATACACTTGACGGAGAAATTCTTCAAGGAGTTAAAGAAAATATTAAGGAAATTTTTTATGGAAAGGGGGGAAACCGAGGATAGGACTAGATAAATTAACAGAATGGTATAAACAAGGAGGCTTACAACTGCCTAACTTTAAAAATTATTATAGAGCCGCATACTTAAGATACATATCAGATTTTTATCAAACAAGGGAAAAGCCAGATTGGACTAGATTAGAACTAGATAAAATAGGGGAGAAGATACCCGAACATATATTATATAAATGGGATGAAAAATTGGTACAATGTAGGAATTCTCCAGTATTACATCATCTGCTCAATATTTGGAAGAAGATTCATGTCAAAAGGAATAAAACAAATTACCAACTACCAAAACTAATACTGATGCAAAATCAGCTAATCCCTTTTACAATAGATAACCTTTCCTTTAGAGAATGGGAGAAAAAAGGGATCAAAAGAATAGAAAATTGCTTTTCAGGAAATAAATTATTATCCTTTGAACAAATGAAAGATAAATATAATATAACTCACGATACAGTGTTGGCATACTACCAACTGAAATCCTACTTGACGGACAAATTGGGAAGCAGTCTGAGGTTACCAGAGGGAAGTAATTTTGAATATGTGATTACAGACACAATGATAATCAAAAAAATTATAACAAACATGTATATTAAACTACAAGAAAAGGAGAATGAGGAAACAAATGGTAGAACTAAACAAAAATGGGAACAAGATCTAAACATAAAGATAAAGAAGGAAACATGGGAGAAGTTATGCTCAGGAACTATGAGAAATACAATAAATACGAGGTTACGTATGATACAATATAACTGGATACACAGGCTATATATTACACCTCAAAAGTTAAATAAATGGGACCCAACAGTATCTGACAGATGTTTTCGCTGTAAAAAGGAAATGGGAACAACAATTCTTGCAATCTGGACATGTGAGAAAGTGAAAAAATTTTGGGAAGATCTAAACCAGATATTAAATAAAATCACAATAAGCAATATACCAAAAAACCCAGAGATCTTCCTCCTAAATAACATAAAAAACAAAGAATTTGGACTTGATTTGGATGGTGCACAAAAAAGATTTGTTAGGATAGCCCTAGCTGTAGCAAAAAAAATGTATTATGTCAGCCTGGAAATTAGAAGATAACTTGAAAATACAACAATGGTATATAGAAATGAATAAATGTATTCCATTAGAAAAAATAACATATAATTTAAGAAATAATATTACAATATTTGAACAAATATGGGAGCCATACATGAAACATAATAGAGAAAACCTACCGGGGACATCTACCACCTAAAATGACCGAAGGAGAAGAGAATGAAAAGAACTGACTCAGTGGAATTTCTTGTTTATTTTTATTGAGTGACAACATTGTTTGACGGGTTTAATGTATCTTAGATTCTGAACTTTAAATGAATGGGAGGGGAGGTAGGGAGGGTGGGATGGGAAGAGGGGGGTTGGAGAAAATGACACTGTATATATTTGAAAAGGAAAATGCATGTATCTTGATCAATGTGGGTTACAGTGTGAAAAATAAAAAAATTAAAAAAAAGGAACATCCTGATGTAGGTATCTTTGCTGTCCAGGTGTATGCCAATGCTAGTAATGGAGTTTGGAATATTTTTAAAATACTCAGCAGGGCAGGCAGCATCAATGCTGGAATAAGCAAAATTAATCAATTGGATCTTCCTGGATTTCTAGAGTTGCTCCCCATTCTTTCACCTGGTCTGGGTGCAGAGGGCCAAGGGCAGCCATGAGTTGGACAGTGAGATTCATGGACTGACTGTACCAGGGTGTGGGGTGGTCCAGATTGCTCTCCTCTCAAGTACCCTTGGCAAGTTTTATCAGAAGATATAGCTGGGGCAGAGCTTTCGGTTCTGCTATCACTCTGATTCTTGGAAGAACATGGTGATATGGTTAGCATAGCGCAATAGTGCCAGCAATCGGGATCGAGGTTCAAATCCCACTCTGTCTAGAAGGAGTTTGCACATACTTCCCATGTCTGTGTGGGTTTTCCCCAGGGGCTTCGGTCTCCTCCCACAGTTCAAAAACGTATCAGGGGTTTGTAGGTTAATTGAGTGGCACGGGCTCGTTTGCCAAAAGGGCTTGTACCATGCTATATGTCTAAATTTTTAAAATGTAAGCTTTATTCAGAAACTTAGTTGTCTTTGATACCTTTAAGTTCTGAATAAAGCTTACATTTAAAAAATTTAGACAAGTTGATGTCAATTATTAAATAAAAAATGTTAAAAAGCATTCACAAATACATTTAATTCAAAAAAATCAGATTAAAAACATTAAAACTCCTTCCTCATACCACAAACCCACCTATCGAAGGGAGTGAGAGAAAATGAAAGAGTGGAGGGGGGGGGGGAAGAGGAAGATGGAGGTGAGAAAGGAGGTGCAGAGAAAATGCAAGGGGGAGAAAGGGGGAAGATAGAGATTGGGAGAGAGATGTTGGGGTGATGATAGGGGAAAGGTCTGGAAGTATCAGGCCTTGTGGCAGAGGTATAGGAAGGAGTCTAGTCTTGGAAAGGGAACAGCAAGTTAGAGCCCAGTGGAGTGGAGAGTTATCAGACTAATAAGGAACCCATGAAACATTAGCAACAAAGAAGGTAGAGGTTGTTGCGGAGTGACACCTGAGACATGGTGGAATGGAGACCAGGTAAACTTCTCAGAGGATGTTTGAAGATCGAAGCCTCAGTCCTTTTGACACCAGATCCCAGGTTAAGCCTGATTCCCCTCACATTGCAGAAGAATCAGTTGTCCATTTAAAACCTGATTCACTGTGAGTGTCAAATGCGCAGATGTTTGTGCAAGTCACGGGGAATGCTGCACAACTGCTTTGTCGGCATTGTGCTTGTCCAAGTGGATAGTTATCACATTCTTTGCATTACTCATAGAATTTCAATGCAATACAAGGTGAGCAATATCCCTGCTCGCTACATAACTCACCAGAATATATCTCTACCACTGTTGAAGCACTGATTAAGCCAAACTGAATGGGAACATGTTAAATATGTTATGTACACAACAGCAGTGATAAAGTTTAGCCCAGATGGTATATTTAAAATAATATTTTTAATTATTAACAATTATATAGCACCTAATCTAATTTAACTAACTTATCTAAACTTAACTAAATATATATAATTATCTAACTTAAACTCATAACTGTGCGTGAATATATTGGTGTGTGTGGAATACCCCCAATACCCCATGTCGCTGAGGAGGACTTTGCCGTCTGAGCTGTGCAGCGGGCTTTGGACTTGGGGTGAGGGGCCGTACACAGCCTTTAGAGCCTCGTAGAAACCCCTGAAGTCGCCAATGTCCGTGCTGAGCTGGGTTCGTTTGGCGAGGCTAGTCCACCACTCATTTTGGATCTCCCAGAGTTTGCGCTGAAGATGGCTCCATGCGCAACGGAAGGCTTGTTTCTTCTCTGGACAGGACGGCTTTGTAAGGTGAGCCTGGTGGGTAGCTCGCTTCTTAGCCAGCAGCTCCTGGATTTCCTGGCTGTTTTCGTCGAACCAGTCCTTGATTTTCCTGGAGGAGAAGCCCAGTACCTCTTCAGTGGATTGCAGTATGGTAGTCTTCAACTGATCCCAGAGGGTTTCAGGGGACGGGTCCGTGAGGCAGGTTGCATCGTCGAGCTTTGCTTTGAGGTTTGCCTGGAAGTTTCCTCTCGCTTCGTCTGACTGCAGATTTCCAACATTGAACCTCTTTCTGGGGGCTTTACTGTTCCTGGGCTTTGGCTTGAAGTGAAGGTTGAGCTTGCAGCGAACCAGCCGGTGGTCAGTGTGGCATTCCGCGCTGGGCATGACCCTGGTGTGGAGCACATCTCGTTTGTCACTTTCTCGCACCAGGATGTAGTCCAGGAGGTGCCAGTGTTTGGATCGGGGATGCATCCAGGTAGTCTTAAGGCTGTCCCTCTGCTGAAAAAGGGTGTTTGTAATGACAAGCCGCTGTTCTGCGCAGAGCTCCAACAGGAGGTGCCCATTGTCGTTGCACTTGCCGATGCCATGCTTGCCCAGGATTCCTGGCCAGGTTTCTGAGTCTTTGCCGACGCGAGCATTGAAGTCGCCAAGGATGACAATCTTGTCGGCTGTAGGGGTGCGTTGGATGAGGTTGCGCAGGTCAGTGTAGAACTTGTCCTTTTCTGCTGGTTCCGCCTGGAGGGTTGGAGCATAGACACTGACGAGGGTGATGCAACGCTTGTTTTGAAGGGGGAGTCGCATGGACATGATTCGGTCCGAGTGGCCTGTCGGAAGGTTTTCGAGTTTGGAGGCAATGAAGTTCTTGACCATGAAGCCTACACCAGATAGGCATCGTTCATCCGAAGGCTTGCCAGACCAGTAGAGTGTGTAGCCCGCACCGCGTTCTTGGAGGCTGCCTACATCTGCCAGGCGGACTTCACTGAGAGCCCTTAGATAAATGGTGAGACACGCAGGCTTTAAATGGTTGAGGCACCAAGCCTTATAAATGGTGAGACTTGCAGGCCTTAAGATGGTTAGCAGTTCCTAAAGTGGGTGAAAGAGACCAACTGAGGTGCTTCAGAGAAATATTCTTTTCAGATAAGTGCCTTCTTCAGTCATTACAACCCTTTTCTTCTGTAACTTTAAAACCCTTTTCGTGGGTTAGTAGAAGCGGCCTCTCATTCCTTTGTAAGCAGGAGGAGGAAATCTGACTTTCTGTCTATAACTACACAACGAGGCCAAGTGGGTTTCTCTTTCCCAGAAAGGCAGGTTGAAAAGATGTGCTTTTCCTTTAAAATGGCCTCCAGCCACTCCTATCTATTCAGTCTTAATCTTTTGGTCACATGGTTTCTTCACCTGGATTTAGGGATGAGAGGCTCTTTCATGCGAGCCCTCCACCTGGAGGCTTCTTATAAACGTGGAGGGAAAACATAAACTTACCTTTCATGGAGCAACCCTAAAAGGCTGCTCCTGCGTCGCATTCATGTCGAGCAGCGCCTCGTAGCGCCCTCTGGAGCTGATGGAGGCGATGCGACTGATGTCATAGCACCATTTGTCATAAATATGTGGCAGAGCCACTGACGAGCGGTCCCAAAAGCTGAAGCAGCCCGGTGAGGTGCCAGAGCAGCTGGCAGGGCTGTCACGGCCCGCACCAGCCCCTGCCCTGACGGCACCCACCCTGACAGCCCCTGCTGGCCACCTCTGATGACGGCTCCTGCCGACCGCCCTGTGATGATACGCTGCGGTTCATCACTCGGCCAACGGGTGCAGCCTGCCATGCGCCCCTGACCTGACAGCTCCCACCAATCACAGCTCCCGCTGACTGCCCCTGACCTGATGGCTCCTGCTAGTCACCCCTGCCCTGAGGGGGGCATGGAGGGAGAAGGATGAGTGGGTGGGAGAGAGAGAGGAAAGTTTGGACGCTGGCTGACAGCATCATGGCAACATCATGAGCCCAGCCCTAACCAGCACTTGTAGCGGCTGTACATTAATGTGAGGTGGAGAAGCGCAGTGCTTCCCCAATTATCCTTTCCCGAGAGGAATTGCAGTCAGTGAAGGGCAGAGAATCTCCGTCTATATACTCTGGTTTTCTCTCTTCATGAAAGGGCCCACTGCCTTGCTTCTCTTCAAATGTATCCATTTAGGAAGGTGATGTCTTAAAAGTTTGCTACTAGTTTCACAGTCACTTCAAATCGATCTGTTCTCTTAAAGGGATAGTCCCATGCAAATAAACTGAACTGAAAAATGGAGTAGAACCTTAAAAATAAACTAGAACATATTTTTCACCCAAGGAGTCTGAAGACCTCTCTCCCTGAATACCCTTCATAGACCTTGTCAGATGCCAACATTGGGGGTGAATCTTTGCTTCCTGTAACCACTGTGAATCTTGGAATTACTTTATTCAGAAACCTATTAAAAATGTAAAGACTACTAAAATTGATATCATTATTGAAATAAAATAAAAATATTAAAATCATTCACAAATAAATTTCATTCAGAAAACGAATTAAGAACATTAAAACAAACTCAAGGTAAATGGAGATCTGTCCATTTTTTGAGCAAGTTCAAGGAAACAAATTTAAACTGAAAATATTCCAACACTTAGCTGCTAAAAAATAATCAATGCGAGGGTGAGAAAATTTGTTTTTGCCCAAGGAAGCTTGCATGAGCTCAGATCTTCCACAAGGAGGCAGAAGATACACAATCCAGCTGTATTTAGTGTGTAAAACAGCATTGTTGTTTAAGTTGAAGATGCAATGATTGGAGTATAAACACAATGCTGGAGAAATTCAGCCAGTCAAACAGCACAATTTATATGCCTGTCCTTGTGTTGGTTTTGTGAAGCAATCCATGCTTCAAGCCCACACAGGCGAGGCTCCTCAACTCTTTCTCTGGTACATTGACAACTACATTGGTGCTGCCACATGTACCCATGATGAGCTCGTCAACTTCATTCACTTTGCTGCCAACTTCCACCCCGATCTCAAATTCACTAGGTCCATCTCTCACTTTCAAATTTCAGAATTCTTGTCAGAGTACATACATGATATCACATACAACCCCGAGATTCTTTTCTCTGTGGGCGAAGCAGAATTACCACTTATTGGTCAAGCAAAAAAAACTGTACAAGCATATACATGTAAACAAATAAAAAAACTAAACCAGATAACAAATGTAACTGTGGTGAATGTCTGCCAAGCTGCCTGTCTCCCCTCTGGTGAGCCTTGCTGTACTAACATTGGCTGTGCATTATCTCTACTGTTAAGGACACTCCCCTTGGATATAACTGTGTATGCACCTATTGTCTTTCATTATTGTACCATGAGTTTCTGCTAAAAAAAGCCATGATTATTGTTTAACCACATTGTCTTTGTCGACTTCATCAACTGGCACTTCAATTTTATTAGTAAAAGTGGATGCAGCCCTCAAGCCAGAGCGGCTGATAATTGACCAGTCTTCCAACCACTGGATTGTTTGTTTCGATTACTACATGGCTTGAAACAACGTAGTCGATGAGGCGATACAATGGGGCCACCTGAACTCTCTGCTGGGTGAGGTCCCTTTCGCCGTAACGCAAGGAGCTCCCACTCTGGCTATAGCCCGGGAATGTCTGACTGCTTACTATGCAGGGCCACGGAATGTGGTGCTTGCTCGACACCAGTTGCTGACTAGATGCCAGAAACCCGGGGAAAGTGATGCTGCCTATGCACTGGCCCTCGACTCACGGGGAAATGAATGTGATGTCAGGGCAGTCAATGTGCAACAACACCGCAATGCCTTGAAGCTGGATGCTTTTGTCAACGGGTTGACTCCAGTTACATCCAACAGAGGCTGCTGGAGACGGAGCTCTTAACCTACGACCGGGCAGTCACTCTAGCCAAAACACTGAGAAGTGCCATGCGGTCCAGTGAAATGCTAGAAACCGAAAAGGAAACATCCAGGAGTGCTGGAACCCCAAAAGAAAGAAAAAGGTGAACTCCTGAAAAATGCTACTTCTGTGATAAGAGCTGGCACCCCAGACAGAAGTTCTTGGCTCGATTTGCTACCGGTAGCTATTGTGGGAAACTCAGCCACTTTGCTAAAGCGTGTAAGGTGAAAAGTACTCCCACCGATAAGAAGAAAAGCAGCAAGAAAATGCCTCCTGGAGCTGCAGGAATGGAAGACAACAAAGGAGGAATCTTCAGGTGAGCAGGCTGAATCGACTTCAAGTGACGGCGAGGTGAGATCCCCTGTGATAGCTCAATTGACTCCAAAGCTTGGGGAATGCTACGGACTGGAACGGTCGACTATAAAGGGGGAGGTGAATGGTGAGACTCTTGATTGTCTAATAGGCTCGGGGAGTGCTGACAGGCTCATCCACGAGAGAGTTGCCAGAGCCTTAAATTTGCAGAGATATCCAGCGAACCGAAAGATATTGATGGCTTGTAGTGAACTTACAAAAACTTTACGGGACAAGTGTAAAGTTACTTTAAATTTGCAGGGACATTACCTGGCTGATGTGTGGCTCTTTATTATGCCAGAGCTCTGCGCCCCTGTGGTTCTAGGGTTAGATATTCAATCTCAGATGAACAGCGTAGTGTTAAATTTCAGTGGGCTACTATCCACACTTACCAACCCCCGCGCTAGTTACTGCAGTCTCTCCACATTAAAGATCAAAGCTCTCTCCCTTTTCAGTGATTTATACCCCGAGTGTCGGCTGATTGCCACTAAGAGCCGTTCTTACAGCAAAGAGGATCGTGACTTTATCAAAGCTGAGACCCAGAGATTGCTTAAAGAGGGAGTAATTGAACCCAGTAAGAGTCCGTGGTGAGCCCAGGTGGTAGTTGTGAAAAATTACACTAAGAAATGACTGGCTATTGACTATAGCCAGACAATCAACCGTTACACTAACCTGGATGCTTACCCTCTGCCATACATTAATGAAATGATTAATCAGAGAGCGCAATACAAAGTATACTCCACTATCGACCTCAATGCAGCTTACCACCAAATCCCCATTAAAAAAAAGGAACGACCCCTATATAGCCTTTGAGGCTGTTGCGGGGGGTGGGGGGGGGGTTATACCAGTTTAAAAGGGTACCTTTTGGAGTCACTAATGGTGTGTCAGTGTTTCAGAGGGAAATGGATAAGATTGTTAGGACGTATGAGTTACAGGGTACATTTCACTATCTGGATAATGTCACTTTCTGTGGGAATGAGTTACAGGGTACGTTTCCCTATCTGGATAACGTCACTATCTGTGGGAAAACACAGGCTGAGCACGACAACAAATTAAAGAAATTTTTAGCAACAGCTAAAGAAATCAACCTTACATTTAACGAGGGCAAATGTGTGTTCAACGCGACAGAGCTACCCATTCTGGGCTACATTGTCCGCAAGGGCGAAATCCGCCCAACTCGGAAAGAATGGCCCCCCTTAAGAAGATACCACTCCCAAGCTCAGCAAAAGCCCTTAAAAGGTGTATGGGATTCTTTTCCTAATACTGCAAATGGGTTCGGGACTACGCCACGAAGGCACACCCTCTGTTTGACACTAAATCTTTTCCTCTCTCTCCCATAGTCTTGAAGGCTTTCGAGAGAATTAAAGCTGATATTGTCAAAGCTGCACTCTCATCCATTGACGAGGATGTCCCATTCCAAGTGGAAACTGATGCCTCAGATTGTACCTTGGGAGGAACTGTTAATCAAAAGGCCAGACCTCTGGCATTCTTCTCCCGCACGTTACGCGGACCTGAACTTAAACATCCTGCCATTGAAAAAGAAGCCCAGGCTATTATCGAAGCTGTTCGCTACTGGAGACACTTTCTAGCTGGCAGAAAATTTACTCTTGTCACTGATCAGAAATCTGTAGCCTACATGTTCAGTACTAAACACAAAAGTAAAATCAAGAACGATAAGATGGCACGCTGGAGAATAGAACTCTCAACTTATAATTATGATCCCTCTGCCGCATTGTCACGATCTGCTGCTGGTGCTCAGCTGGAGGGCTAAAAGAGATCCATAGCAGAGTGTGCCACCCAGGAGTCACGAGATTCTTCCACTACATAAGGGCTAATGACCTTTCTTACTCTCTGGAAGAAGTCAGGAAACTGACTAAAAGCTGTCCTGTGTGTGCAGAATGCAAACCGCAATACTTCAAAGCTCCAGAGGTCACTCTCGTCAAGGCAACCAGACCTTTTGAGAGGATTAGCTTAGATTTTAAAGGGCCGTTACATTCCAACAACAAAAATGTATATTTCCTTACTGTAATTGACGAATATTCCAGGTTTCCCTTTGCGATACCCTGCCCTGATGTCTCGTCAGTGTCTGTCATTCACTTGACAGAATTTTCAGCATTTTTGGTTTTCCCAATTACATTCATACTGATAGAGGCTCAGCATTCATGAGCGCTCAACTGCAGTGAGCCCTGCTACGAAAGGGGATTGCCACCAGCCGTACCACGTGCCACAACCCACAGGGTTGAAAGGGCTAATGCTACAGTCTGGAAGAGTGTTAATCTTGCTTTAAAAACACATGGTTACCCTGTAACCTGATGGCAGGAGGTGGTGCCTGAGGCACTACATTCTATTCAGTCTTTATTGTGGACTACAACAAATCAAATACCTCATGAACGTATTTTTGCCTTTCCTAGGAAATCAGGAACTGTGATGGACTGGGCAGCCTGTTTATCTGAGCCTGGAACCATGTTGCTGGAGCCATGGTCGGGCGTGTAAAACAGACCCCCTAGTCCAACCAGTTCAGCTACTGCATACTAACCCCAACTACGCTCATGTTAGATTCCCAGACGGGAGTACTGACACTGTACCCCTAAGAGTTCTGTCCTTGCCTGGTTCACCCCTTCCTCGCACCCCTACTCAGTGAGCCTGAGAGGTTGGACTCAGCCCCCCAGCCTGTGATCCCTAGTCAGCTTTCAGATGGCCATGCTGAGGCTCCACTGCCTCACACTGGCAATTCTGGAGCAGGCCCAGAAGTCATTCCTTCCCACACTACCTGTGCCTGTTCCCAAGGTTGCAAAGGAGTCACCTGTTTTGAGATGAAGCACCAGAATTCGTAAACAACCTGATAAGCTGACATATTCATAAAACATCTCATTATATTTTGATTGCTTGCTAGAACTGGTGTATTTTGGCTGTTAGAGTATCTCAAGGCCATACATGTATCACTTGCTTCAGTCTTTCCTAGCAGCTGTCCTTTTGATTTTAACTCTTCTTTTGGCGGGGGGAGACTGTGGTGAATGTCTGCCAAGCTGCCTGTCTCCCCTCTGGCGAGCCTTGCTGTACTAACATTGGCTGTGCATTATTTCTACTGTTAAGGACACTCCCCTTGGATATAACTGTATATACATCTATTGTCTTTCATTATTGTACCATGAGTTTCTGCTAATAAAAGCCATGATTATTGTTTTACCACATTGCACATTGTCTACTTCATCAACTGGCACTTCAGTAACAAACTGACTGGGCAATACAGAGAGATTTTTAAAAATCAATAAAGTACACAAGAATCGTTAAATGAGTCCCTGATTGAGTTTATTGTTGAGGAGTCTGATAGTGGATGGGTAACAGCTGTTCCTGAACCTTGTGCTGTTTTTGCATCAACAAGCATCATATTTGCTACTTGGAGTTGCTTGTTCAATGTACTTAGTTTCTCAAAAATGTCCGTCAAGTAACTCGCATAAACTTTGCCATCTGTTGTTAGCAAGAGATTCATTTCAGGTTTATTCTTCGAAAACTCACTGAGGAGATCAAACAGTTCTATAAACCTACTTCAGTGTGAAGCAATAATCTCACATGATCTGCATTTTTATCCACACAAAACTGATTAAACAGATGTATTGATACACATGATCACAGAATGCAGTAGAACAGGGGAAACCTTGGCAACTAATTTTTCTTGGTAGATAACAACGCGTAACCAACATGTTTGGATTTTCACCCTTCATTAATTTTAAAAATCCTGTTTTTTTTTATTCAGCAGAGCAGGTGCACGATCTGCAGCACAAGATACAATGTTTCCTTTAGATTTTTCATTTTCATCCAAATAATTTTTGAGCTTGCTGTAGATATCAACTGCAGTAGTAGTTATTTCTAATGATTCATAAAACAATATTTCTTCTTGAATCTCTTCCTGATCAATATATCTCACTTATGCCAATAACAGGGCCTCACTGTCCCATACGGTAGACTCATCAAGTTGTATTGAGAACTCCTGTGATTTCAACTTCTGAATAAGCTGTTTTTCAACATCTTGACCCATGTCATCTATTCTGTTGTAGGCAGTTCTATTACTTAATGGGCATTGCTCGGACATCTTTGTCATTCTTTTGCAGAACTGTCTTGAGAAACAATGATATTGTGGGTTTAATCAGTTCCTCCCTAATTGTTTGATTCTTCCCATGTTTTGATATCAGCAGAATAATTTCATAGCTCGCTTCAAGGGTCTGATTCAGGGCTGTAGTTTGTGCAGCGAATAATGAAGTGATTTTTGATCTATTTTCAAACTTATCTTTTAGTGATTTAAAATATTGTAATTTCAAATTAACATGGTTAGGATCTTTCACCCTCAAATGAGCTTCAAGACGGCCTGCTTTCATTGATTTACTTGTCAAAATCTGTTGGTATAATAGGCAAAAAGTGCACGTTCATAGTGTACAGCAGGTATAAACCCAAACTTCAAGAACTCCACTGAATATTGATGAACCTTTTGCTTGCTTCATCTGCTCATTTTGAATATACAACAGCGTGAGCTCCCTGAAACGGATCAATACAGCAGTGCAAGCTCCCGAAACAGATTAATCAATATTTTATTGAAAAATGTAATAAAGTAATTATCGAATCAAAGGAAAAATACTGACCCTAAAAAAAATTAAAAAAAAATCACTAGTTTGGTTTCTGACATTTTTTTCCTCTCAGAGATTGCATGAAAACTTTCTGGGGTCCCTTTTTTTCTGATTTTGGCATCACCCCTCAGGCTGGTATCTGGGGCAGACCCCTCCCCAAGCCCCGCCCCCACCAATCAATACGCTATTCTACAAAGCTACATACAGATACAGGTCTCACTCACTACTGAACGGAAAAAGTAAAGAGGTATGGAAGGAGACATGACTTTTGATATAATTTGGAATGGATGATAATAAAATCGGTCAGAAAAAAATATAAGTATAATGTTAACCAAGGATAACAACAGTTAAAATAAGGGAAACAATGGAGAAACATTAGAAGAGCAAAAATACATCATGAAAATAAAAAGAACAAAGTGATTTTACTTGGAAGTTACCACAATTGTGTTGCACTGACAGTGTTGTCAAGTCTCATCTTTCACATCAACATCACAAGTTTATTTTTTCAAACCAACTTTTTAATTATTTCCCAAAATATCCCTATGCCCCACTGAAATATTCCTAAGCCCCATGTCTCACCAAAATATTCCCATGCCCCACCAGAGGGGTGTATGCCCCACCTTAAGAATCTGTGCTCTTGATGCAACAAGAACAGGATTCTCCTTGTCCTCACCTACCACCTCACCAGCTTCCATATTCAACATATTATCCTCCACAATTTCTGTCACCTATAACATGATCCGATCACCAGACACAATCTTCTCCTCTCCGCCTTATGTAGGGACCACTCTCTCCATGCCTGCCATCCACTCATCCCTTCCCACTAATCACCCTCTTGGCATCTTCCCCTTTGACTGCAGGAAGTACCAAAATTCCTCCCTCACCACCATTCAGGACCCCAAACAGTCCTTCCAAGTGAAGCTAGCATTTGTGAATATGTGGGAGTCATCCACTGCATCTGGTGCTCCTGTTATGGCTTTCCCTACGTTGGAGAGACGGGACACAGACTGGGAGATAGCTTCGCTGAGCACTTTCACTCTGTCCGCATCAATCACAGGGATCTCCCAGTGGCCAACCATTTTAATACTGTGTCCTATTCCCCCACCAACATATCTGTCCATGGCATCATGCACTACAAACCAGGGTCTGCTATATATTAGAGGAGTAACACCTAATATTCCATATGGGCACTCTCCAACTGGATGGCATTAACATTGACATCCTGTTTCTGCTGGACCACTCCCTGTTCTCCCTTTCTTTCCTTACCTTGTCTCTTTCCCTCCAGCTTCCTACCCACTTGAATTCAAAGATCCAGATCCCCCACACCCTGTTTTCTCTTGTGCGATCCCTCCCTTATCCACCTATTACCACTTGCCTGTGAGCTTGTGCACCAAATTTAATATTTTTAAAAATTAAATTAAAAAAAATAGATATACAGCACAGAAACAGGCCCACAAGTACATGCTGCTCAATTTACACCCAATTAACCTGCACTCCCAGGGAGGAAACCAAAGACCCTGCGGAAAGTCCATGCAGACATGAGGAGAACGTACAAACATCCTACAGACAGCGCAGGATTTGAACACCACTATGCCAACTGTGTCACCCTGTATCACTGCCCATCCCTTCCCCATTTTATTCAAGGGCCTGCTTACATTTTGCTCGTACGTTGATGAAGTGCTGAAACCCAAAATGTTTATTTTTGGTATTTTAAAGTACGCAGTTTGACCTGCTGAATTTCTCCAGCATTGTGTTTTTACCTTGTTTGAAGAGAAGGTAGTATGTTGAAGATGTATGGCAGGGAAACTAGCCCTTCGTCACAGGCATACTCTGAAGCACTTATTTACATTAATCCCATTTTATTTTATATGGTTTTGTGATTTAGATTTTCTTCATTAACACCCTCATTAGGATCTGCTGTGTTTCTCCAGCATTTGTGTGTTTTCTCACCTCAGTTTATTGGTAACGCTGGTACCAGCGTTGTCTCCGCTCCATCCTCAACATCCATTGGAGCGCTTACATCCCTAACGTCGAAGTACTCGAGATGGCAGAGGTCGACAGCATCGAGTCCACGCTGCTGAAGATCCAGCTGCGATGGATGGGTCACGTCTCCAGAATGGAGGACTATCGCCTTCCCAAGATCGTGTTATATGGCGAGCTCTCCACTGGCCACCCTGACAGAGGTGCACCAAAGAAAAGGTACAAGGACTGCCTAAAGAAATCTCTTGGTGCCTGCCACATTGACCACCGCCAGTGGGCTGATAACGCCTCAAACCGTGCATCTTGGCGCCTCACAGTTTGGCGGGCAGCAACCTCCTTTGAAGAAGACCGCAGAGCCCACCTCACTGACAAAAGGCTAAGGAGGAAAAACCCAACACCCAACCCCAACCAACGAATTTTCCCCTGCAACCGCTGCAATCGTGTCTGCCTGTCCCGCATCGGACTTGTCAGCCACAAACGAGCCTGCAGCTGACGTGGACTTTTTACCCCCTCCATAAATCTTCGTCCACGAAGCCAAGCCAAAGAAGAAGATTGGTAATCCAGTTTTACAATTAAGAAGGTCACAGTTCTATTGTGCAAGTTCACGCTCCTAAAAATCTTGCAAATCATAAAGGTAAATTAACACTGGTAAAGGTCCTTCAGAGAGCCTGGTTCGGCATTAAACCTACTCAAAACTTAATTCTGAAGTTACAAACATTTTTTTTCATAAGTGTAAGAAAATAGACTGAACAGACGGGCTAAGGATTTCATACTGTATTTATCCAACTTAACCCTGATGTAAAATTATTTTAATGAAAAGGTGCTGAATTGATAAAGATGTAGAATGAGATGTACATTTAAGCTTTGGTTTCATTAAACTCTTGTAAAAGCAGAAGATTGGGGATTAGTAAGTATGACATGCATGCACACCTCTCAACATTGCTTAAAATTTCATGAAACACACCTGAACAGTGAGAAACTAATCTCATTAAATAATTTACCAAAAGTGACTGCCACACACCCCCCCCCCCACCCCCCAAGTCACTGACCAGGGAGAACATTGTGGAACGTTGAATAATCAATATTTTTCATGTTTTATGTGTTTCTAGCATTTCATAATTTGCTTTTGCCCATGAAAAAAAAACGGAGTGGTTTTCTAAGTAACCTTGGATATCTCCACCATTTCTGCTTTTACCTTTAACATTATCCATGTTTCAAATCCAGAGGAATTGTTTTTGGTCATGTTACAGTATATAGTAATAATTAATATTTGCTTCAATGTATTGATGACAAGTCAGGGACCAAGATGCCAAATAGATTGTGTTTTTATTCACTTTTCCCACTAAAATCTGCACCAATATCACGGTTAGAGTTCACTCTCCATAATTCAGTGAAAAGAGAGAGGTGCATTTTCAAGATTACCATCTAACAAAACATCAGATGGACAAAAATAACATTTTCTTTTACTTGATTCAATTAGAAAGTCAGATGAATCAAATGTGACATTTTAAATTAAATTGTTTTGTTTTAAAAGACAGGGAACAAGATGTCAGTGTAAATACATAGAATATCAGTTTATTAAGCCAATTATGTTTGTCCTGGCTCGTTAAAAGGCCCATCCTATTAATCCTATTTTAAGTCAGCTTTGCAAACTTTCACCTTTCAAGAGTTCCCTTAATAAAGAGCTAGTAACAATTCTGATAGCATTTAAAATAATCTCAGAATTGATGGTGATCCTAACTTCAAAACTAACAGTTAGAGTCAAAAAGGTCGATGCAGTCTCTTCTGAAGTCTTGGCAAGAATATGGGATAAATTGAATTTTTAATGCAATGTGTCTCATTACAGCAGTAGATACATGACTAAATTAAAAGAAAACTGATGATTATTTTTCTTTTAGGTACAAATTGTCCAATTACACAATATTAATGAAATTGTTTATGCATTACTGGGCATTTGGGCGCCATAAGCAACATTATAAATTTCAATGGCAAACTAATCAAGGTGAGCACCAATAAATCCTTCAAAGTGATTCAGACAGACACTAAGCTTGACAAGATTAAAATGTAAAAGAAAACCACAAATTTTAGTCAATTTATTATTTAAAGATTTCAGTTTATAAAATAAGGGGAAAAGAACACTAAAGGTTTAAATTGGTAACATTTGCATCTGAATGAAACAGCTAAGTCTGAAACAGCAATCACATTTTGAGCTCCATTCTACATATATCATAAGGTCATAGATTTTCAAAAGAATGACAACCAAGGGGAGAGCTTTCAATGACAATTATTGACCCTCTCACCGTCATTTAAAAAAAAATGAATGCAAATCACATAAGACAAGACACCCAATGCAATACTCCAGACACGGTGCTTCTTAGCATGTAAACTTGTGCTGAATATCCACCTCCATCTTTTGAAGTACCTCATGAAGCCAAACAGTGAAGAGGGCAATGAGGTAGATGAGAGGACGGGGAAAGCAAGAGGACCTATTTTATATCGATAACTGAAAAATTAAACATTAGATTGTACTTAGAATTAGTAAACAAGAAAACAAACAAAAATAAATAAATAAAACTTATCATCAAAATACCTTTGGAAATAGCTCCTGTCTAGATTGGAATTCCGGAGAGCAGCACATTGTGAATTAATCTGAATGTGTGGGACCCATTAATAGAGGTAGCAGCTATCTGATGGATGCATAATTGGCATGTTAGCAAACTATGGTGCAGTTAAATAATCCAGTTCCTAAAACACAAAAAGCTCTTTCAAATAGATCATTAAATCTGGATTTTTTAATAAAATGATAAGCTTTATAAAGATTTGATTTAGTCATCAACGTGGTAAATATTAACCTCAAATAAAATTTTCTTTTTTTTAAAAACAACTACATTAACATTCATTTTAAAATTACAATACAATTCACATGCAGTCAATTTCCCTTGTACAATTTTTTAGGTTCCAGTAATTTCTATCAAATACTTCACCACTCAATTCTAAATGACCAAGATAACAACTTCACTTTTCTTATGACCTACAGGAAGCAACTGTAATAAAAAATATTGAATAGGAAGTTCATAAAACAAAATGTTTCTGGGGCAATGTTTCTGCACAGAAGGCAATGAATTATTACCATTATTGTTGCATTATTACAGGCTTCGTAAGTGATTGAAGGTTGTTAGTGGCTTTGGTGAATAGTTGGAAGAGATTTAACCTCCCTAACGTTATCTTTAGAATCTATCCTTCAAATTAATATTGTAGAGTGGTGGTATGAATGGCTGGTGCACTGGTCCGAAAGGATAGTCTGCTATTTTAGCAGAGGGATTTAGTTGTTTAAAATAAATAGGCTAATTAAAAATGAAAGGCAGGGTTAGATCAAGCCTCCAAGTTATTTGTCCCATTGTGAAATTTCAATGTTCTGGTCCAAAAACTCTCTGCATTCTCCTTTAGTCTTCTTATTGTGCTCCAAGTGAGCCCTGGGAAGATGCATCTTTTGAAAGCAGTATTAGTGACAGTGCCCTTTGTAAAGAGGTACAAGCTCAGGTTCTCATTTGATGCAAAAGTCAGACTCAGAGCCAAATCTGACCACTGAAGGAATGATGACACAATCCGCGACTCAAAGACGCCCTGGTCCAAAAGGTCTGAAGGAATAATGGTTATGAGATTTGGTGTGAAACTTTGCAAGAGACTAAAGCACATTGCAAAAAATCTGCCCCCTCCCAAAGACACTTTTGATACCATCCAATGAAAAAGTTCACGTTCCTGATCTTCATGACAGCAGCCCTAGTCAAACGACAGCAAGTCTGGGTGGTGTTCTTCATTTTCAACACTTGAACATCTTTGCCTTGGAACTCCAGAGTCTTCAGAATCATTCTCTAGAAGATCATCTTCACTAACACTGATCTGAAAGCAAGCCTTATCGGGACATGGAAAGGAGGCCATCCATTTCTCTTGGCCAGTTGACTTGAGTTTGACATCTACAAGCTCCTTGTTCAATAGATCAGGCACGGAGAGGGCAGGCTTAGCAAGGTCCTTGACGCTCTCCAAAGGATCGCTGCATTTGTTCTCTGATTGGGTGACAAGGTTGGGAGTGAGGCTTTCTGCACCACCTGATGCAGCAGTTCCAGCATCGTCGGCCTTGTTTCCTGCTGCACAAATCTTTTGCTGTACTGAATCTTCGAGGGTGAAGTTGATGGTCAGGTCAGAGATGTCTCCACAGTGAACCACTGGCACGGATGATATCATCATGTCCTGAGTGGTCTTTAGTGCTCGAGGGGTCCTCTTTTTGCCTGTTGATGGAGGTGGCTCCAGCCGAGGGAATGACTCCAAAAGACTCTGACTGCAGGTGAATAAGGTAGGGGTTAGCAACATGCCTCAATAACAAGTTAAAGCAAAGCAAGATACATGAAAGATGAATCAATATCTCTCTCTCCATTTGTGTCTGATTAGAACCTTGGGGCTTTATATCAGCAACAAGAAGCCACGTAGAATCATAGCATTTTACAGCACAGAAACAGGCCCTTCGCCCCAACATGTCCATGCTGACCAGGCTAGTTCCATTTGTCTGTTCAGCACATAATCACGTCTTTCCTATCCATTTTTAAGTGAATGTAGTGGCAGGTTACAGGTCTTTTAGCTTTGGGATTCATACAGGTGTTGGGATCCGTTCATGTTCAAAAATGCCTCTGACCAGTTGAAAGAAGGAGCTCTCCAGTGTTGAAATATACCGTGTAATATGTTCCTATGGAGGCTTGGGTCAGAATGGGCCAGCCCTTCTTGCTAGAGGCAGCAGTTACTTATGCACAAGGATACTTTTCGCAGATCTGCCTATGACGATGCAATGGCAGAGAAAGGCCGTGCCACAAAGGAGCAAAATTAAAAAAAAACCCATTAGGGACTTTTAATGTTTCTGAAAAAATGTTGAAATTCAGTGACAATTACAAATTTAGAGTTTAGCACATGTAAAGGCAATTAATTACATTTAATATTTCAAATAAAATGAACCAAGACTCAGCTTTTAACCCAGAATCCATTTCAACTCGCTGTAAAGGGTTCAAACCAGATCCCCTCTAAATCTCTCATGCCTCTTCCCTCTTTTCTGTTGCAAATCTAATCTGCACATTTGGTAGGCCAATTACCCAGTGTACATGCTCATGGGATGCAGCAAACTCGATCTTGGCCACTCATCTAGACCAGGGGTCCAACCAAAATATGGTCTGCCAGTGAGTTGGGAGTCACCGACCAGCATTTCCTATCACACACAGTATATCTCAATGCTTGCACTGTGACCAGAGCCAAGGTGACGAATGATTATCTGTCTGGGCTGCACAGAATGTTTTACTTTATCAGCAGTGTTCAAGTTGGCACTGAATATTCAGGTGTTCATTTAAATTCGGTCAACACAGAAACCAACGTAAAAGTCAAACCACTGGAATGGATTCATAAGATTCCCACAGAAATGTCATACTTCTATGTTACTGCAGCCAGAACCAAAAATTACAGGATTACAGCCACTGGCAGAATATTTTAAGGCAGAATATTTTCCATTTGAAGTGTTTGCTTTAGAAAAAAATTGAAATTCCATATATTCAGAATGTTTTCATGTCCTGAAATGTTTCTTGTGTTCAGGATATTATGCTTGGAGCAGATATTTTGTTATCCAGGGAAATATACTGTGTAATATTAATTGCCTTCACATTTAACAATGCCTACATTTCTAATGAGTTGTTGCCATTCCTTCGTCTCACTGTGACATTGGGTTTTGGGCTTCGACTCCAGTTTTAGGTTCAAATGAGACGGCAGGATTCGAGCACCACGCCCATGCGGGACAGAAGGTGTGCTGTCCATGTGCCTTCATTTAAAATTGAGGTTCTTTCTCCCTTTAGTCATACATGGCACCCTTCTGAAATATACCAGGGAAGTTGTCCTCAGTGTTCTGGCTGATATTTATTACTTGTCCTACATCATTTCAAAAAGATTGTCTTATCATTGCTTCCTTCCAGCAATGACAACATTTGACAATAGTTAATTGGCCTTAAATCACTTTGGAAGGTCCGAAATGAAAATGATCCAATTTAAAAATTGGAAAAAGTTTACTGAATGGATAACCTCTACCTGTGGCTTAATGGGTGACACAGCTAATCATTCAGAGTGCAAACCAAAGCTGAGAAATGTCTCCCACTTGGAGCCTATTTTTAATGTTCAGAAATAATTTTGTGCATGTATTAATGTCATTCTCTGCTTCCATTTCTTTGCAACGGTGCCATAATTCAGCATTTTAGTTACTTGGTCGGCAAGGTGAAGCAGAAGCAACCTACTTACCTTCCATTGTTGGTCGCTGGCCCATTCTCATCCTTTCCCACCACTGAAAGAGACCCCTCTGCATTCTTGTTCACCTCGGTAACTCCGACATCCATCGCTGTGCTTTGCTCCTTTCTTCGAAGCAGGTCATTGACTTTTGCCCCCATGGCTTTTCCCAGGTTGATGGCGCTCTTAAGGTGCTGGTGGTTGAGGCTGCCACTGGCTGACCTCCCAGCTGATTCAACAGCGAGGGTTGTTGAGGAACCAGCCAGGGCCCCTCTCACTGAACTGGATGCTCTGCCATGATGAAGTTTTGGTGTCGGTGTGGTATTGGAATTCTCAAACATGCTTTGGTCAACTGCCAAGCAAAAATGGAAAGAAAAAAAATTTGAATTAGCAAGGATCTAACAACATGGATCATTATAATTATCAAATGTACAATTTACAAGTTTATTAACTGAAAGCAACCAAACATAGAATGTTATAGCACAGAAAGCAGGCTATTCAGCTCCGCTAGAATTTGCTGACCATTATATCCCTAGTCCTATTCACCTGTTCCCATTCCATAACCTTCCAGGCTGCTCCCATCCATAATACCTATTCTTATTCTTTATTTTGAGTATTTTATTTTTGGTTTCCAATTTATTCATAAAACTCAAGATCGAGCCCACATCCACCATATCAGATGGCAGCTCATTCCACACTCCCACCACTTTCTGAGTGAAAAACTTCCCCCTAAACCTTTCCCCCTTCAGTTTAAAACTATGACCTTGTAGCGGCAGGCACACTGCTACTGAAAGAACACACAACCAGACGGGTTGAGCTCAGTGAGCAGAACTGATTTATTGCAGGCCGCTGGGCTGGACTCATACTCCCAGCCCGGACCTGGCTGAGAACTGCGCTGGGGGGCGCTGACGTCACCCGGGCATCACGTGATCCCTCAGTGCGGGCTTCTGAGCCCGGTGCTGAGAAGAAGGGGAAACCCCCGACTCTGTGCCGCCACAACCTCTCATGTTCATCTCCCCCCAATCTTAGTGGAGCTACCCGCAACCACTCATTCTATACTTCTCATAATCTTGTAAACCTTGATCAAATCTCCCCTCATTCTTCTCCGCTTCAAAGAATAAAGTCCTAACCTGTTTAATCTCTCCCTGTAATTCAGTGGTTCTCAACCTTTTTCTTTCTACTCGCGTACCACTTTAAGTATTCCTTATGCCATCGGTGCTCTGTGATTTTTTTTTTTTTTTTTTTTTAAATTTTTTTATTTTTCACACCATAAATCACATTAGCCATGATATACACTATTTCTTTTCACACATATACAGTGACTTTTTCTCCCCCCCCCCCCTTTCCTCCCAAACCACCCCCCCACCCCCCCCTCTCATCCATTTTAGGTATACAATCTAGGTTGCATTAATCCAGTCAGACAATGTTGTCATTCAACAAAATTACACCAGAAATTCTACTGAGTCCATTCTTTTCTTTCCTTCTCCTTCCATCAACTTAGGTAATGTTTGTCCCCGGTAGGTTTTCGCTATTGTATTTAATGTAAGGCTCCTATACTTGTTCGAATATTTCAATATTATTTCTTAACCAATATGTTATTTTTTTCTAATGGAATACATTTATTCATTTAAATTTGGTAGTTTCTTCCTTTTAATTTGGTTATGTATTCCATTAATATTTAAAGACATATAGTTCAGCGTAGCCCTTTTATATTTTGTTTATCTTCTCTTTCCGTTTTTCCATCATTACCTTTCCTCCTTTTCCATTTCTGTTTTCTTATTTTCAACTCTTTATAAGACAACATTCCTACAACATCTAACATTTTCCTTATTCTCCTATTTCTATCTTATTTATCCCCAATCTCCCCTTCACCTCCTGAGTTGTCCTTTATCCCTTGTCGGACAACCACATCTCCCCTCTCCATTTGGATTTGCGAATCCACTCGCAAGCGTCAACTGATTGTGCAGTGACCGCTATTTCCCCCCACCCCGCCTCCCCCAGAAAAGATTTCACTTTTCATATGTCACAAAGGTCCCTCTTTTAATTCCCTCCTTATTCTCTCTATTCCATTACCTTCCCTTATTAATTCTTGTCTATACTATCTATATTTTCCTCTAAGTACAGATACATTCATGTATGCTCATTGTCTCTATTCACTCTTATACCTCTTTACCTGCATACATATCAATCGTGATCATTTTTACTCTCATTACCCGTCTTCATCCCTCAGTCTATTTTTGTCTTTACCCACATACATATCAGTCGTGATCATTTTAACTCTCATTACCCGTCTTCCTCCCTCAGTCTATTTTTGTAATTGTTCTGCAAATTTTCGTGCTTCTTCTGGATCCGAGAATAGTCTGTTTTGCTGTCCTGGAATAAATATTTTCAATACCGCTGGATGCTTTAGTATAAATTTATACCCTTTCTTCCATAAAATCGCCTTTGCTGTATTGAACTCTTTTCTCTTCTTTAGGAGTTCAAAACTTATATCTGGATAAATGAAGATTTTTTGCCCTTTATACTCCAGTGGTTTGTTGCCCTCTCTTACTTTTTCCATTGTCTTCTCCAGTACCTTTTCTCTTGTAGTATATCTTAGGAATTTTACTACAATAGATCTTGGTTTTTGTTGTGGTTGTGGTTTAGAGGCCAATACTCTATGTGCCCTTTCTATTTCCATTTCATGCTGTAGTTCTGGACATCCTAGCGTCTTAGGGATCCACTCTTTTATAAACTCCCTCATATTCTTGCCTTCTTCATCTTCCTTAAGGCCCACTATCTTTATGTTATTTCTTCTGTTATGGTTTTCCATTGTATCTATTTTTTGAGCTAGTAGTTCTTGTGTCTCTTTAGTTTTTTTATTAGATTTCTCCAATTTCTTTTTTAAGTCTTCTACCTCCATTTCTGCTGCTACTGCCCGCTCTTCCATCTTGTCCATTTTTTTTCCCATTTCTGTTAAGGTCATCTCCATTTTAATTATTTTCTCCTCTGTGTTGTTTATTCTTTTTCTTAAATCCTTAAATTCCTGTGTTTGCCATTCTTTAAATGATTCCATGTATCCTCTAATAAGAGCAAGTATATCCTTTACCTTGCCTCTCTTTTCTTCTTCTATTTCACCATACTCTTCCTCTTCTTCTTCCTCTGGGTTGACCATCTGTTGTTTCTTTGTTGCCCTTTCCTCCTCTTCTATCTTGTTTCTATTGTCTTCTGTGGTCTCTTCTTGCTGCAGGTGTTCTGCAGCTGTCGTTGCCGGCTGTGGAGATCGACTCCCCAGCTGGTCCCCCCTCCCGTCGGTGTGTTTTTTTTCATTCGCATCGCGCATGCGCGAAACTTCGCGCATGCGCGGTTGCGCACTTTTGTTCGGCTCTGCGAGCCATTTTTGTAGTCCATTATTTACCGACCTGAGGGAGCGGGTTTCTCTCTCTGCAGCGGGCCTCTTCGGACAGGTAAGGCCTTCACCTTTTTCCTCCTTTGTCTTCTCTTCCTCTCTTCTTACCGTTGCTTTCGACTTTTCTTTTTTTGTCGCCATCTTCTTTCCACCTTTATACTCACTTTTCTGTAACTTTTATTTCTGTGCCTTTGTGTTTTCTCTTGTTTTTCCCGACTTTTCTGGAGAGGGCTGGAGTTCACCGTCCGGCCACTACTCCATCACGTGACTCCTCCCGGTGCTCTGTGATTATTAAGGGATTGCTTAAGGTGGTATGTGAGTGGGAAGGGAAGGCAAGGCTGAGAATCACTGCTCTAGACCCATTATTACTGAAATACCTTGCTTGAGAAAAATTGGCCCATTTCCTTTGGAGGAAATGTGCACATAACAAGTCAATTAAGTACAATTAAAACAGTGGTTTTCAACCTTTTTCTTTCCACCCACATCCCACCTTAAGCAATCCCTTACTAATCACAGAGCACCGACGGCATAGGGATTACTTAAAAGTGGTACGCGAGTAGAAAGAAAAAGTTTAAGAACCAGTGCTGTAACTCAACTCCTGAAGACCTGGCAACACCCTCTTTGTTTGTGATCAAAGGTGGTGGAAATTCACTCCAAAGTTACATCAACCGTTTCCTTCTCATGTTTCTCCTCAAAATTATTTGCATATTATCATCTCCTCTTTCTTATTCCCTTACTCAGAATTTTTGTTTTGTTAATTTTACTTCTGAAAGTTTTCCTTTATATATGTAAGAAGTACCAGTGCAGGTTTAGCCAAATGGAAGGTTTTTTAAAAAAAATTCAGTGTCTAGTCTACCAGCTTGAGTAAATTGACTAATAAAATAATACTGCACAAGTTGTGCTTTCATTGTAGTAATTAACCTGTTTAAAACCTTTTAAAATGTCCATTAGTTTTGTTGTATCTCATGACAAATTTAAGTGCTTCCAGGAAAGACTACATGCAAATGTCACAATTTGGTCAGGAAGCCACAATTTGGTCTATCATGTCTATGCCATCTCTCTACCAGAGGAACTCACTACTTCCCTCCATCAGGCCCTCTTTTAAATTTTTCTCCACTATATATTTATCCAGTTCCTTCTTGATGGCTACAATGGATCCTGTCTCCTTCACATCTGCATGCAACTCATTCCAGATTCCAACCACATGCTGCAATAAAAAAAATGTTTTTTTCTCTTGTAACTCTAAATTTTCTTTTGTTTTTTTTTTTACCTTTGACATCTGCGCATAACCACTCTACCAAATAAGACTTGATGCAAATGTCCATGCAATCCAAAACCCTTATTATTTAATCTACAGTAGGCCTCTTCTCAGAACACTTAGCCATTCTCTCCATTCTACCCTTGTAACTGGTGTGCCCTGCTTCTGGAACCCAGTGTAGACCATCCTTCCTATGATGTTGTTGCCAGAACTGAATATAATATTCTGATTGAATTTTATTTTGGCTTACCATAACTTCCCTGCATTTATTCTTCATGGATCCATTGCTAAAACCGACAATTGTGTATGTATTATCTTTCTCGACCTGTCCTGGTATTTCAATGACTTGGGAGCACATAACTCCAGGTCTCCCTACTCCTGCACTACTTTTCAAGCATTATCCATCCTACCAGAATGTATCACCTTACATTTCTCAAAATGGAATTGAATCAATTCAATCAGGAATCGCATTAATTTAGTGAGTGAGCGTGGTTGCCTTGGGCAAAATAGCTGTGGAACCTTCATTTGGCCCAGACTTAAAATTTTGTAACCAATTGCATTAGTTTAGTTACCTTTCAGTAATGAGCTAAAACCAACACAATCCAGCAGTAGTTGTGGGCCAAATTTCAGTGAGAGGGAAGGGAAAAGAAGAAAAAGTCATTCTACACAACTTACTTGATAAGAGTAAGTAGATGAAGGAACTTACCTTATGAAATAAGAGCTCAGACAGCATTAAAGCAACAGGGAAAGTAAAGTAAATTAAGATGGAGCAAGGAACAAATTATTATCAATAGTCACAGAGTCATAAACATTCAGCAATGAAAATGGCCAAGGTTACGCAGACCCAATTCTGATTTACTGTTAGTTCTTTCAACGTGCTGTGGAGGAAAAGACTGACATTTTAATCAAAAATGTCTCTTATTTAAAATGTTCATCGACATCAAGAGATTACTGTTTGAATATTCCCATTTTCCCAACGTATCACCACATTCAAAACGTTTTAAAAATTCCATTACTCTGTATGAGTAACACAATTATTAAAATAAAATTGTGTGAGTCTGTTAAAAGAATGATGTAAAGCTGTTGTTAACAAGTAATATACCCATATTTCAAGTCTAAATTTGAAACTAATTTAGTAGTTTCTGTTCCCCTTATTTCTCAGACTTGAATGGATTTAGCTGGATAAAGAGTTTTACACTGTTGCTTTGTAATTGGTTTGCAAGAAAGACCTCTTTCTCATTATACATTCTTGGATTATTTTGTCCATTAAGTCCGTGACAGGTTTCTGAGTAATCCCATCCATTCCATTTTCCCACTTCTACGCTCTTTCATATGCCCATAATACTACCCTGATTTCCTTGTCATCCATCAATAATGGGATAATTTACAATGACCATGAGTCTACCAACCAGCCCATCTTTGGGATGTGGGAGGAAATTTGAGCATGTACAGAAAACATGCATGGTCACAGGGAGAAGTTGCAAACTCCAGAGTGCTCCAGAGATGAGGGTTGGATCTGGAGCGCCACTTGCAAACCCACATGCCACAATATAACCAGATAATTTCCCTTTTGCTTTTGCGATCTCAAGCTTGATCAATAATCCTTCTGATCTGAAATGTTAACTGCTTCTCTCTGCTTTGTTACTGCCAGGTCTGCAGGTATTCCCAAAAATGTTTATTTTTTTTCTTCAAAGCCTTCCAATCCCTCCCGCCTGCCACATCCTGATGCCATGCCAACACTCTGGTACATCTGCAGTTCAACCCTTGACAACCTGACACTACAGTAAAACATTGCTGTTCACAGGAACAATGGTTTAAAATTAATAAAATTCCATCCAACATTTTTAATTCATTTCTCCTTGAGAGTAGGAGAAACCCACAGGGCTATCATAAAAAATAAATCAGTTCCATTTCATGCCTGTGCTTTTCCAGTAGGTCAAAGGAAATGTCATGTTGTGCTCACTATGACCAATGTAAAAGGGGCTCATCGGATATTGCTTTAATTTGGGACATCTTTGGAAGCAAGACAAATCAGTGGCACAATGGTCTATAATCAAAATGTACTCAATATTCCTGGGAGTTTGCCTGGGACATAATGAAATCTAATTTAGCTTAAAAATCTGACTGCTTTCGTCATTCCTCATTCAATGCAAAATGAAATCAATTGAAGTGTACTCTTCCATTAGTTGACCTCATCATTTCGTTGATATCTAGGTTGGAATTTTAATGTTTGTTTGCCTTTCACCCCACACTGTAACTGCTAGCTTTATCAACCAGTGGCAGGGAATTTGCAAGTAATACCTTTTCTCTAGAGGCAATAGTCACTGTGTGAAGTATGGCAATTGGTCAATTAATTTGATTCAGGAAATTTGCCTAGCTCAGTCAAATAAATATAAATATTGCCTGAGATAATTTCCAGTGACATAGTCCCTCCAGGAGAAAATCCCAGACTGCTTGTCTTTCAGGTAAGGAACACAATTGATTTTCTTCAAGAGAATTTCATAGTCCCAAACTTAAATTATAGATACTTTCTTGACCATTTTGCCTTTGTCAGCAATTTCTAGATTCCTACCGCTGCATTGTAATTAAACTCATTCACGAATAAACCAGTTCAGCTTATTACAAGGGCTGCCAGGGTTCATTGATAACATCTATCTATTGAAATGGCAAGACATTCGATGGAATCCTTCATGTTCATTAGCAGGAAACTTGCAACAAAATAAGGGAAAGAATAGAGTGAGCAAATGTTCTCAGATGCTTTTCAACAGATGAGGTTGCATTTCCGACTTGTGAACACTATTTCCACATTAATAAAGCTTGCAAAAGAAATCAAAAATAGCCTAATGTAAGCAATCTTATGTCTCTTCTTACAGATAGATCTCTCTTCCTGTTTAGCTTGAGAACCTTTCTTCCTTCCTCCATCTATGCTAGTGAGCCCAAGTTTATTAATGTTGTTATCCATAACTACAAAGTTCTGTGACTATATCATTATTTACTGCTTTGTGGCTTGAGGACACGTCACTGTGAATAGTGATGGCTCATTTTCTTTTTCTTAACCAAAACACAAAATACTGGAAGAACTTACCTGGTTAAACAGCATCTATGGAGAAAGAAACCAGTCAATGCTTCGAGTGAAAGTTCCTTCATCAGAACTGACGTCAGAATCGAGATTCTGCTCAGATTTGGTGAATATGTTGGATCTGATATATGAACTAATTTCTCTTCCCACAGATGATGCTTGACTGGTCATGTTCTAGTATTTTCTGTTTTTGCTTTAGATCCCAGTATCGATGAATACGTGAAGGTTACCGTGGACATCGTAGGTGCTCCTGTGCTGAATGATCCCCAACTGAGAAGTTTGCAAATTAACACATTGTATTCCACTAAATGACTTGGATTTAACTTGCCATGGAGTATGTGGGCTAAGCCAAGCAGAATAATGACTGGTCATGGTTTAAATAGTTACCTGATGAGCAAGGAGCTCCTTAAATCTTTGCCAGGCCACCATTATGTAAAGCCTGATCAAGCCACAAAGCACGTAATAATATCCTACCCTTGACTCATGTTTCAGTATCTGGAAATTACATTTGATTGCTAGAAGAACAAGATCAGGAGACTTGAAATTGCACCCAAAATTATACAAAGGAAGTTGCCTCTCTCAGTGACTGCTTCAAAACCTGTACCACTCATTGGCCTCATGATTCATTCGTTTAAATCTCCTGTCATTTCAGACTTTGCATGCTATTGTTCCCCTTAATCCTTTTAAACCACAAGATAAAGTGAGACTGCATCAGGAAGGCTTTGAATGATAATTCTGTGGACCAAGCTGTTCTCATAACCTCCACAACCCTGGAAAGTTACAGACCAGCATCATCTAATTGGATGGGAGACTCAATGTCTCTCGAATGGCTCACCTCTCCCTCTGTCTATGCTGTGCCTCCACAAGCAATTTGGTACTGAAATTATAATGAGTAGACTGACCTGGTGACTGTGTTCTACCCCAAACCAGTCAGCATCGTGCAGTACATTGCCACCTAATTCTTGATGTGAGAATTTATCCATGTGGCGATGTCAAGAATCCCTAGCTTCTGCAGTTTTCAAGTGGTTTTGAGTTGAATTTGGTTCTCATTGCATTTCTGACAGCCATGTTTACAGGCCACAAAATTATGTTTTTCCTGTCATTACTTAAGACTTGTGACGTAAAAAACAATTGTAATCGATGATATTAGAACAATAATGGTTTTATTGTTATTGGAATGCTTAAAGCAACGGTTCTCAACCTTTATTTTAAAACTCACATTCCACCTTAAATAATCCCTGAATAACCACAGAGCACCTATGGCATCCTAAGCCGCAAGTCCTCTGTGGTTAGTAAGGGATTACTTAAGGTGGTATGTGAGTGGGGAGAAAAAGGTTGAGAATCACTGGCTTAAGATGAATGGCACATATCCCAGTCTAGAAATTAGATTGCACAGAATTGATTATTTCATAAGAATATAAGAAATAAGCACAGTAGGTGGGCCATCTGGCCCATCGAGCCTGCTCCACTTTTCAATGTGAACATGGCCAATTTCAGCACTGTGGGATCAAACATTTCTACCATGTTCATGACTGCCCCACTTAATACCGGAAATTCAACTGGCACTTCTGCCCTGCATCGTTAGGCTCTCCTGAAACAGATTGCAGCATAGATTGGTGCTGATACCCCGTAAATTCCAACTTACGATTCTCCAACACAAACCACCCCCAACTTTCTCCACAATTTCATCATCAGTTCAGGATCCAAATGACATCTCCCTCCTCAGAAAGGTGTGTACGACTTGAATCTGTGTAATCATGACACATTACTCCATTTTTAATTTGAAGCCTCACAGAGAACACTGACTTTTTTAATAGACATGAACACAGAAAAAAAAGTTACAAAAAGATTTATTAAGCTAAAAGCAGATTGAAGACACCAACAGAGTAAGTGCACTTACAATACCAAGAGAACACTGTCAGAGGGAGCTGAGTGTATAGTCAGGGCTAGAAGACACCAAAGTATTCTTATTGGGTAAGTACGAGACCAAAAGCTAAATATCACAGCGATAATTAGTGAAGAGTTGATGTCACTCAATGGAACTAGCCTTTCCCTCCTGTTGGATTTGCGCTGATAGAGTAGGCTCTCTGTCCAAGGAACATAATTATCAGTAATCATAGGCACTCTGAGGGAGACAACAACTGCTGGGGTCAACAGAATTGAAAGTCAAAAGAAGGTAGTGCGTGACTTGAGATTTGAAGGTTGAAGATTGATTGTCATAAAGATTCTCCAAGTAAATATTTTCTTTGGTACTGGAATGCTAATCCATCTTAAAATTAGAATGAGCCTATTTGGGATACAAATTAGGGATCTTAGGGACAGGTGAGAGTTTAGAAATTGTTCCCTCAGTAAGCTGCAGATAGAACATAGATGCTGGGTGAACTGATGTGTTTAAGGTGCAATTTCTGTTAGGTGGGAGTGGATCACCGATTGAGATCATGATCCAATCAGCTGAGAGACAATGTAGAGAGATCATCATCAGGAAGCAAATCCAAGCAGGTGTGATGACCTCGGGAATAGGGTTGCATCCAGATGGTTGGAAGGGTTTAATGGGAAGTGAACAGGAGCAGGCTGAATATGGCTCTCTTGAGCTTGACTTATTGACAGACCAAGAGCTTGAAAGATAAAGTATCTGATCAAGGACTGGGATATAGTGTGTAGATGAAACTCTGGAAATCCCAAGAGAGTTCTGTGTAGCCTCTGCTTTATAAATTATTTAATTTTATTTTTGCAAAATATTAAGAATAACTGTCGCTGTGTATTAATAACATGGTTTGTCACATACCGACTGAATAAAAAATACTTAAAAATGGTTCAATTTATTTGAAAAAAAAAAGGGTTCTCGATCAAGAATTTTCATATATTATTGCCGCAGAGTATTTCTCAGTCCTATTTTGAACAGCCCTTTAAATTTTTGCAACAATAATTTGCAACTTCAATCACAGAATCCAGTAAGGATGATCATGATTGGGAACTGGACATTTGGGAAGGAGAGTACATGGATAGCCCCGGAAACAGGCCGGAGAAACTTGCTGACATTCAGTATCTCGGCTCAGAATCGAGGATTGTAATTGCAAAAGCTTACTTAAATGGAATTATTAAGCTTTGGAATTGTAACCAAGCTTCAGAGAGAGGCTGGGCAGAGCAGAAGCAAGGAGATGTAGCTTCATGTACGAGAGGAGTCCTTTCCGGGTCCTGGGCCGCACTCTATCTATCGTGCTCAGCTTCCCAGTGTACACCTGGCTTGAAAAGGAAGGATTACAACCTCCTGCCTCAGGCTATCTTCACACAGCAGGGATTGTCTCTGTAGCTTTGCAACAGGATTGGAAAAGACAGAAAAATAAAACAACAATATTTGCAGCTGCAGCCTTAGCAAAAGGCATTGAGGCTTCTTGTCAGCAGATAGAAACAGGAACTTCAGAGTGGTACCGTTTGACCTTTACTGTCTCTAATTTACACATTCTTCATTCAGGACATGCTGCGCTTTGAATCAATCATTCTTTTTTGATGTGATTTTTCTCTTGATCCCAACTTGTCTCCTCATTCTGTCCCTCCCCATCCCTATATCCATTGGTGTTTCCATAGGACTGCGAGACATTGCTGCTTCCAGTATTTAAAGGCAAAATATCATTTAAAAAAAAACACAACTGCTGACGATTGAATTCCTTGTCTAGAGCACCAAGACTGGAAAAAAAGTTTACGTAACACCACGTAAGATCTCTTCATGTCAAGCCAAAATATTTTCTGCTTTCCTTCTGCTGCACCATTGAATCTTTCTGCTGCCCTGCAGCATGATCTCTGTTACAGATCTGATTCTCAAACAGGGCAATTGCCTTGTATGCTGGTGTCATTCAAATAGTGACGCTATGTCTAAAAGGGAGAATCATGAAAAAAAATCATCGGGAATTGTTTAATCTGTAATAATTTTAAGACAAAGCCGTGAAACAGACAGCAGAATTAGGTCTACCACACATCTCTGTTCTTAGTCACTGACAGTTGGTTTTTCATTACCATTCCAGTGTGAGTCCATTAAAGTACTGCAACTAAATGATCTTCATTAATTTTACCAAGAGCTACGTTTTATAATTGCTGCACTTGGCTGAACTGTATTGTAAGTGACAGACTGATATATCTTGCAGCTGATTATCATTTGCTATGATGTGGGCTTCGGGAATATTGCAGGATCTTTCAGTAGGGAGCAGAGCGTGTCCTGCTGCTGATGGCCTACATTCAGCACCCACCAGCAATGGGTAGGAAAGCAGAAGATAACTTGGAGAGCTACACAAATGTTTCTGTTCTCTGCCCGTACAAAAAATACAATATTTTCATCACAAAATACTTTATCATTTATATGTAGAAAGAGAGATTGGTACAGATGCAGAGCCCCTGGATATCCTATACGTTCTGGGTTGAATCAATGGAATATACTCTCCACAATACACAATTCCAGTTATAGAATAAGCACATGTTATAATGAAATGCAGCTTGCTACCCAACAGGGAACAGAATACAGTCTTTTGTGATCAATTTCACATTATCTCACAATTACAATATCACTGTTTCCAGTCCCGATACACAAGCACATTTGCAGCCATGCTCTTGTCTATTTTTTTACATCATAAACATAGAGGTTCATAGATTATTCCTCACTGTTCACAGAGGCTATTTGAGCAATCTTGTGTCATTGGTTGCTTTTTATCATCCAAAGTAGATCAGTACATTTGTCACTTGTGCAAGTGAAAGGCAAACCTTCCACTAACAGCACTTAACCCCGCGAACAAAATGAGGGTGATTGGGTTAGAAAACCCAAGAGGATTGCCAAAAATAAGTGGCAGCCATTAGAGAAACCAGTCTGACAGCTCATTTTGTGCAGGATACAAAACACGCTAATGATTCTGGAGTTACACAGTTGACCTTAATCTCCTTTGCAGCACTAGGCCCAATGAGGGTGGCAAACCTTTCCCTGCGCTCAGTGTTATTTGTGACGCATTACTAAACCTGTGCAGCTCCAGTTGCATTCAAGTGCCATGTTTACCACAGAAAACACTGATTCAAATGGATCACCAAGTTCATGGTTGGTACAGTCATCATTCCAAATGTAAAATAACAATAACAGATTAAGCACAGGTATAGATAAGATGCCAGCTATATATTTAAATTTCCAATCAACTCAAGTTATTAATCATTTTATAAAGGGATATGCGTACAATGCTCATAATGTGAAGGAGATGGCTGCATTTTAATTACTGAAATATTAAGCTTAGAGATTTGCACAACTCCCCTGTTAATTGCAGGACTGGATAAAGCTAAAGAGACAAATAATAGAGAGAAGGACTGGATGAGTGAGAGTTGAGCTGCAGTTCTGAGGTCAGACTTAAAAGGCTGGTGTGCTCCATGTTTCAGTAAGATACTATAATCAATTAACCCATTAACTTGCTAATATCTATCATAACAGCAAGCAATGTTTGGACTTGTATTTCCCTTGAGTGGCATTCAGTTATAAAACACTGCTTTCTGTGTAACGCAACTGAAAAATAAGTTTCTTCCCACAAATGATTGTGATAACAACAATTTCTTGTTCAATTTGAACATGGGATAACATCGTTCCCTGAAACAATTCCGTAAAACTGGGAACATTATGAGAGAACACAGAGGATGCAAGAGATGCCCTGGGAGCACAAAGCATGAGGTATTCTTTTGTCATCCTGCCAAGACTGGAAGTAAATCATAGATTTTTTTTGGGCCATCTTCAACCAGCACCTCTCCCCCCCCCCCCCCCCCCCCCCCCAACCACAACACTCACTGCATAGCTCTTACTCTCAACTCTGCAACTATCCAAGTTCCAGGCCAGATCTTCGACTGCCCAACCTGATGACCCCATCCTCAATTGGCCCACAGTCCTCCCATCAATGTCCAAACTGTTCCTCTCCACTCTCCCACACTCTTCCAAGCCACCTCAGCCAATTCAACTTCTCCAAACATCAACCACTCCTAATGCATCGATCAAATCATCCGACTCCTGAACTGGAGGGGCCCGACTGGGCATGTGCTGGAATCCAGTCTGCAATCCGCTTTCGTCAGGAGAATTGGGTGATACATATCAGATGCTCAGTATGCACCATGACATTTTCATCAGAAGATCAATAGCCAAATCTATAGTTGGTTCCAACCCACTGCTGCATCCATTAGGGCCCACTAGAAATTCCAGTCATAACATTTATCAATAATGGCACATCAGAGCAGTGCATGCCAGTAATATCTCTTGCTCACATCTCATTTCTACAGTGGAGGTATAATCCTGAATCTCTCAACTCAACAGAAGGCCTTAGACTCAAAATGTTGGTTACACTTTACCTCCTAAAGATGGTGGGTGAAGTTCTGAGTTTGTCCTGCACTTCTGTGTATTGCACTTGACCGTAGCATCTGCAGACTTTCTTGCTTAATAGAATGAGGCTAGTTGGCTCTTCATAATCATGCCAATTCCCTGCAACAGCAATGCAGCTAGTGCCATACTGATCCAGCTCTTTTTGAAAGCCACCATTGAGCCTGCCTTCATTGTCCTGTGGTCTTGTTGACTGAGCACTCACTACATAAAGGGGCTTCTTTACTTCTTTTAAAAATCTCCATAGATCCATAATCAATTCTCTGCTTCACTGAGCTTCAGCTTTGCCATTCTACTTCATAATACTGTTCCCTGGCACTATATTAGTGAACCACTTTTTCAGCTTCACTAGATCCATCCAAAGTTGTCAATTTGACACGATATTCCAGCTGGCAAGAATTAATGCTTTATATAAATTTAACCTACCTTCTGTCTTGTGTATTCTGTTTGTAAATTCAAAGAATCCACGTGTTTTATTAATTGCTTTGCAAATCTATTCTGTCACCTGTTGAGATTTAAAAAGAAACACATTCTGTTTTCTTGCACCCCTTTTAAAACGGAATCATTTACCTGTGTAACTTCTGCCTACTCTTCTTTTAAAAATATGTCGTCTCATAATTTTTCTGCATGAAATTTATTGCCACCTTCTTGCCTATTCCACCATCCCTTTAAACTTCTGCTTTCAGTTGTCATCTGACAATCTTGAAATTGTATCCAGTTCATTCATATGAACCAAATGAGCACTGGTTCCAGTACCAAATCTTTGGGGATCATTATGTTTCTCATTCTGGTCTGAGAAATAATCTTCCACCTAAATTTGTTTTCTGTCCTTTGGCAATTTCCTTTCCCTAAAGCAGTCTCAAGATAACACCTCTCCAATTTTGCCCCTCAACCTATGCGGTATCTGACAAGGGCCAAATGACCTTTCTTCTGTCCATTATTATTTTAATTTGTTTTTATCTTAAATTTAAATTTAAAAAAAAATCAAATGTGCAGCACGCTAACAGGTCCTTCCAGTCCTCAAGCCAGTGTTGCCTAAATACCCAGTTTACCTACAACCCCGTACATTTTGGAGAGTGGGAGGATTCCAGAGTACCTGGAGGAAATCCATGCATACATAGGGAGAAAATAAAAACTCCTTACCAACTCCTTACAGATCATAGTGCTAACCGCTACACTGTGTTACTATGATTGATGGGGGGGGGGGGGGGGGGGGGGGCGGAGCCTTAATCTTCATTGACTTGGCAAACATCTTCTGTGTTTATTTTTGACATCTCAAATCCAATATTCCGCCTTCCCAGCTGTAATACCTTGAGTCTTTTACCCTCTGGAAAATTTGCTCCAATGATTCTTATTCAACCCATCAGCATTTCTTAAATGTTCCACTCTGCTGTCATTTTGGACTTGAATCATCCCTCTGTTATCCTCTCAGGATCATCTACTGGCCTCATGGGGGTCTTCAACAGCAGTAATGCTATTAGCCTTGTTGAGTCATCCAGTGAAACTTTTCTATCCAATTCCAGAAGTCTCATTTTTCTAGCCTTAAGCTCCCACTCTCTCAAAACCCAACATTGTTTTTAAATTCTATCTCTTTCATTCACACTTCAAAGACAGCCACCCTTACTCCCTGCACCACCACAACTGGACTTGTGTTTCTTTTTAGATCTGCTCGTGACAGAATGGATTTGCAAAGCAATAATAAAACGTGGGTTCCCTGAGTTTATAAACAGAATGCATGGGTCAACTAAAAACACTCGATCATAAAGAATGATAATCTTCATGAATGCAGCACGAGACTAAATTCCATTTGAGATGAAATACTCCTTCATGTCCATGCAGAGCCAAGAAGCCACATCAAATGGTGGGTTTATTTTCCCTCCCCTATAAGCGTCCATAGAGAACATCTCTCCAAATCTGTTGGTTATTTTATTTTTGAAGCGCATTATTGCACTAGGATATTCAACATGGACTGCAAAAAGTAGAGAATAATGGATAAGGATATTATGAATACAAGGAGACTGTAAGCTGCGAAGATGGAGTTGGACCGATTGTCACTATAAACTAGTTCCTGAAATTAAAGTGAAACTCTGAAACCTCTTCTCACCAAAAATGTCTTCCTTTTCATTTTCACGGAATATTTAGTTTTATCGTTGGTGATGCTGCTCATTGGTTTAATTCGGGTTGAAGAAACACTAGATGATTGAAATATGAAACATCACTGATAGCAGGCAATACTTGAACTCACAACTTAACTCTATCTACAATAGTTATACATCCAAGTAATTCCAAAGACTCTACATCAGCCATTCTCGACCCTTTTTTCCCCGCTATGGCCCCCTTTGGAATCTACTCAAAGTTTGTGGGCCCCCTTCCCTGTGGAGTCATGAAGTTTAAGTTGATTATGAATCTTATAATTTCAACCCTTAAATGTGCTGTGGCCCCCAGTCCCTGTTAAGAATGGTTGATCTATAACGTCCTTTAATAACCCTTTCAGTTTTCAAATAGCAGCCATGAAAATCACTAATATTCCGTTTGCAGAGATTTTACATTATTAAAATAGTCAACTCCTGCATTAAAATATTCTATTTATATAAAGCCATTTCTGCCTTTTCTCTCATCTACAATTTACTTTCAATAATTATTCTATATCCTCAACTTAATTCTATTTTACTCCCTTTCATCTGCTTTGTTTTACATATTTAAAATAATTTTTACAATTCAACCAAGTATGCAACCAACATTTGTTTTTCCAGCTGTTTGCATAAAGATCAGTAAAGGCTGGCACAATTGTGTCAGGTGAATGACACGGCTGTGCAAAGGATCCAGAAAGATAACTTGTCATTATCCACATGAGAGATTGCAATATGATCAGTGTGGGGTCATTAGGTCAACCCATGGCAGGTGATGGGAAAGAGTTTTTCTACTGTCCGCTACCAAGCCTTAGCTGACATTGCTTCAGATTAAAAGGGGATTTTGCTCATCAAACCATTGTGTGCCAGAGGGACAATTTTCCAGCCTAAAGAAGTTCATTGCAATAGCTACATGTGATATCTCTTTAACAGAAGAGGTATGCTTCTCCTCTGGATCTTGAAGCTGTCAATTCAAGCCAACAGATAAAGAGTTAAAGGGTGCTGTCTATTTGGTTCATCTTTCATTGAGTGTCTTGATATGATGACATCATTTGATCACCCTGGGCTGACTAATGACCATAGTACAGTCAAAATGATAAATGGATTTGTTATATATAAATATTTGTTCAATATAAATCTAAAAAGGGTCCGATCTGGGATGTTGTGAAGGATGCAAGATCTCACCATGCTGCACAAAAACATTTTGCATTTGTTGCAAATATGTTAATGATGTAAAACCTCTGCAAATTGTAAATTCCTCCCTGCATTATTTTGGACACAATTTGTGGTCATTGGCTCCCAGGAAGATCTACAAGCTAGTGTTGAAACTTCTTTCACATGTCTGCCTTTGCTGGATCAATAAGACCCAAGGTTACCCTTAGGGTAACTACGATGAGCAAATAATCTTAGAGCCTCTCTATCTCTAACCATAATATGACATGGACAAGTAGGTATATTGATGACTTTCACTCAGTTTTTTAGTGATTATGGCCTCAATGCACAAGTAACCTCTTTATCACCCATTCAAAGGCTTTGGTTAAAAGAGATGAAACCTACACCAAAGATGGTAACTGTTTATAATCATAACCTTGCAGTCTCCTGCTGTATATTTTTCTAAGCTCCTACCATTTCTCAAAGTTTAAAGCATGTGATGAAGCCTCACTAATGTATTTTTTAAACTTGGGAAACTTGATATTTAAAGAAGCAAAGTACACATTGATTTTAAACTGATGCACATTGAGTAATGGCAAATGATTGGTGTCACTTTTAATTCAGCAAGGATAATGCCAGGACTGAAAATTTTGAGCTGTTTTTTTTTTAACTTGTCACATCTAAAATTCTTTCACAAGGAGATCAAGTCGCTTTCACACTGCAATTTCATCATCAATTAAATCTCCCGTATCTTGCCTTTTTAGCACATTCATTATTCGAACAGACTCTTCATTTACCCAGCAGTCCCTCTCCTCACTCTCATCAGTATTAGACTCGTACTCAGAAACTATTCCTGACTCTCGGAATTTGATCAGCTCCATGCTTCCCATGAATTCTTCCTGGGAACTCTTTTCATTGTGCAGAAAGTGGAAGCACTCCAGTTTTACCAGGCAGTCATCCATACCTAATGGGCTTCCCAGAGGAAGAGGGAGATCCGATCTGTTGCACAGCTGGGACATGCAAATGTCTTCAGGTCTGGGTGTGGTTGGCTCGCACAGCACAGGAGGCACAGTTGACCTGTAAGTGATCTCCAGCAAACTGTCCTGTGAACCCACTAGAAAAGAAAAAGAGGACAAACTGTGTCACTGTGACCAGGTAGCAGTAACCTTGTAGACCAAGCCCTGGCTTGGCTCTTCAACAGCAGCTTGGAGGAGAACTGGGAGACAAGTCAGTAAGAGAACAATTACAGGAACGCGAGTGAATATGTGCAGTTCTGGTCATTCTGCTATAGGAAAGATGTCATTAAATTGGAAAAGGTGCTGACAAGGAGAGACTGGATAGGCTGGAACTTTACTCCCTGGAACGTAGGAGTCTGAAGGAGAGACCTTATAGAAGTTTATAAAATCATGAGGGCGTAGATAATAAATGATATTTTTCTATGGTGGGCAGTGAAGGAGAATCTAAAACTAGATGGTATAGTTTTAAGATGAGAATTTACAAAAAGGACTTGAGGAACACCTTTTTTCTCAGAGGGTGGCAGGTATATGGAAGGAAAAAAAACATTGGGGCAGGTTCAACTGCAAGGTTTAAAAGATATTTATGGAAAAGAATTAGAGAGATATGGGCTGAATGCAGGCAAATGGGATGAGCTAAGGTAGGCCACTTGGTCAGTAGAAAGAATTGGGCCGAAGGGCCTGTTTCATGCCGTGTGATTCTCTGACCCCTAATTCTTCTAAATTTCATACTGTGGACCAAGTAAGGTATGCAGCAATCTTGTCACTCTACTTACTGCAAGTGGCACTGGAAAAAATATATTTACAACTTGCATAAGTTATTTTTTAATTCATTTTGTGGGTGTGGGCATGGATGGCAAGGAAACTTTTGTTATTCATCTTCAGTTGCCAAGCTCTGATGGCAGTGCAAAGCTACCTTCTTGAAGTCTGTGCAACGAAGGAATTTCCAAAGGACTTGCAGCACAAAAGTAAACATCTCTCCAAGCTCTAAAATGTTTCTCTCCCTTCAGATTCTTAGCGCAGGACAAATGTACAAAGCGTCAGAGGTGCTTGGCTAAAAATATTAGCAGTCTTCAGAGGACTTCAGTTACTCAAGGGGCTAACGATAAACTCTAAAAAAAAGCAGAGTATGCGGAAATTCAGCCAACCACGGACCACCAACAGCACAACACAAGAATGAAGAGTACTTTCAGGACTCATTATCATCTTATAATGCTTATCAATATTTCAGTTGTAAAAGGATTCAGTCTTTCATCCTGAATATTCAGATAATGATTCATCTTTGCTTTAAATACATGCAATGACTTGGCCTCCACAGTCGCTGTGTTAGAAAAGTCAAGAGGTACACCAGTCTCTGGCAAAAGAAATTCCTCAGCATCTCTGTTTTAAATGTGTGCCCATCAATGTTGAAGTTTTGCTCTCTTGTCCAAGACTCCTCTACCATGGTGGGGGGGGAAGGGTGAACTTTCCCATGTCTGCTCTGGCCAGGCCTTTCCACATTTGAATTGCTTCTATGATGTCCCCCCTCAATCTTCTGAACTTAAATGATAACAGTACAAGAACTGTCAAACATTCCTCATACATTAATTCCTTCATTCCATGAATCATTCTTGTGAATCTTCTCTGAACTCTCTCTAATGCCACCACATCCTTTCTTAAATAAGGAGCCCCAAATTGCATCCCGTACTCCAAGTGAGGCCTCACCAGTGCCTTATAAAGCCTCAACATCACATCCCTACTATTGTATCCTATTCCTCTAAATATGAAAGCCAACATTGCATTCACCTTCTTCATCACTGACTCAACCTGGAGGTTAACTTTAAGGGTATCCTGCATGAGGACTCCTAGGTCCTTTTGCACCTCTGAATTTTGAATTTTCTCCCCATTCAAAGTGCGTGACCAAATACTTTCCAACATTGTGTTTCATTTGCCACCTCTTTGCCCATTCTCCAAAGCTACCCAAGTCTCTCTGCTCTTCCACCTATCTATGATTCATCTGCAAACTTAGCCACAAAGCCAATTATTCCACAATTCATAGAACATAAAATGCTACAGCACAGTACAGGCCCTTTGGCCTTCGATGTTGTGCCAACCCATATATTCCTAAAAATGTACTAAACCCTCCGTACCCTGTAACCTTCCACTTTTCCTCCATCCATGTGCCTGTCTAAGATTCTCTTAAATGTCCCTAATGTTTCAGCCTCTACCACCATGCCTGGCAAGGCATTCCATGCACCCACAGCTCTCTGTGTAAAAAAAAACACACCCCTGATGTCTCCCCTAAACTTCCCTCCCATCACTATTTACACATGTCCTCTGGTGTTTGCTATTCCTGCCCTGGGAAACAGGCACTGGCTGACCACCCCATCTATGCCTCTCATAATCTTGTATACCTCTATGAAGTCTCCTTTCATCCTTCTACACTCCAAAGTGAAGTCTCAGCTCTGTTAATCTTGCCTCTAAGACTAATTTTCCAATCCAGGTAACATCCTGGTAAATCTCCTCTGCACCCTCTCCATAGCTTCCACGTCCTTCCTACAATAACCAGAGCTGAACACAAAGCTCTAAGTTTGGTCTTAGCAGAGATTAGTAGATTTGCAACATGACCTCTCTACTCCTGAACTCAATCCCCCAATTAATGAAGCCCAGCATCCCATAGGTCTTCTTAACTATCCTAACAAACTGTGCGCCATCCTCTGTTCATCCACACTCTTAAGTAAGTGAACCATACTCAGCCTTCTGGTTTGTCCTTCGAAAATGCATCACTTCACACTTATCCAGATTGAAATCCATCTGCCACTTTTCTGCCCAATTCTTCATTCTGTCTATATCATCTTGAAACCTTCAGTAACCTCCAGCTCCATCCACAACATGTCCAACATTCATGTCATCCACATATTTATTGACCTATCCTTCTGCCTCTTTATCCAGGTCATTTATAAAAAAATCAGAAAGAACAGATGTCCCAGAACAGATCTTTGTGGTGCTCCACTAGTCACCAACCTCCAGGCAGAATACTTTCCTTCCACTACTATTCTCTGCTTTCTTCCTGCAAGCCAATTTTTTATTCACAGAGCCAAGATTCCACTGATCCCATGCCTCATGACTTTCTGGATGAGTTTCCCATGGGGGACCTTGCAAAATGCCTTGATAAAATCCACATAGACCACATCTATTATCCTACCCATGTCAATTTATTTTCTTACCTCCTGAAAATACTCAGTTAGGCTCGTGAGGCATGACCTTCCCTTCACAAAGCCATGCTGACTATCTTTAAGTAGACTATACTTCTGTTAGACTCTTCAGTCTATATAGACTCATCGATCTAAAATTCCCAGGAATTTTCCTATTGCCTTTTTTAGAAAATGGGACTACATCTGCCATTCTCCAGTCCTCCAGCATCTCCCCTGCGGCCAACGAAGATTCAAAGATCATTGCCACTGCCCAAGTGATCTATTCTCTCACTTCCAACAGCAACCTGGGGTATATCACTTCCTGCCCTGGAGACTTATCAATCTTAATGTTTTTAACAAGACCCAACACTTCCCCTTCCCTAATCTCTGCAATGTCCAGCACACAAGCCTGTTCTATTCCAGCCTCACCCTGATCAAGGTCCTTTTCTCATGCGAATACTAAAGCAAAGTACAGATGGTCCCTGACATATGTCTGAGCTCCATTCTGACCAACCGGTTGGATCTTGAAATGGACGTATTTGGACGTATGTTACTTTTGGTCGACATGTTCTTAAATTGGAGCCGCAGCACTTCGCCCATGCCCCAGGCCATTTGGCACTGGAAAGACCCATTGTCCACCACCATGGACCCCTGGCCTGTGCTTACCTCCCCCACCTCAAACACCGGGTCCACCACCCCCTTTGTGTCTCAAAAATGGAACACATTCGGCGGTAGTGGAGTCCATAGCCACCACCATGTTGGTCTGTCAAAATAAACAGCCCCTGCCTGGATCTCCAGGAACTGACACACAATTTTTATATTTATATATTTTCTTTATTTTAAAAAATTTCAAGCTTTTTTTTTGGTCGTATGTATGGATGGTCGTAGGTTGCATAGGTCATAAGTACTCATTTAGGACCTCCCAAAACTCCTCTGCCTCCAGGGACACGTTACTTTCTTTATCCTTTAACAACCCCACCTTCATTCTCATCATCCTCCTGTTCTTCACATATGCCTAGAATGCCTTGGGGGTTTGCCTTAATCCCACATGCCCAGGTCTTCTCATGTCCCCCTTCGAGTTCTCCTAAATGATTTCTTAAGCTCCTTCCTGACTATCATGTACTTCTCATGAGACCCTCCTGCTTCTTATATCTAATGTATCCTTCCTTCTTCCTCCTGACTAGTTGCCTGACCTGCTTCATCTTTCTCTTTTCTTACTATCTTTTCCTTGTCACAATGGGACAAACCTATCTTGAACCCTGCACAAATGGTCCCTAAACTTCCTCCATATTACTTTCACCCTTGAACATCTGTATCCAATTTACTCTCACTAGTTCCTGCCTCATCCCTTCATAATTAGCCCTTCCCCAATTAAGCACTTTCCCATTTTGTCTGCTTTTATCCTTTTCCAATTCAGGTGCAGCTTGACCTTTTTGTACAGGCCAGACCTTCCTCAGAAGAGATCCCAATGATCCACACATCTGAACCCATGCCCCCTGCACCAACCCTTCAGCCACACATTGATCTGCCACAACTTTCTGTTCCTACCCTCTCTGGCGCGTGACACAGGCAGCAGTCCTGAGATTACCATCCTTGAAGTCCTGCTTTTTAACTTCTTTCCTAACTCCCTATATTCCCTCTTCAGGACCTTGTCCCTACTCCTATCTATTTCACTGTTCCCATGTGGACCCCAACAACTGTCTGCTCACCCTCCCCCTCCAGAATGCTGTGAACTTGATCAGAGATGTCCTAATCCTTGGATCTCGGAGGCATCATACCATCTGGGAACCTTGATCTTGATCACAAAACCTTCTATCTGCTCTCCTAACCAATGAGTCCCCAATTACCATAGCTCTCCTCCTCCCTCCTTCCCTTCTGAGCCTGGAGGGCCAGCCTCTGTGCTCAAGACGTGACTACAACGGCTTGTCCCTGGTAGATAGATTCCCCCCACCCCCCACAGTAAACGTTGTTTAGGGGAATGGCCACATGGGTGCTCTCACTGACTTCCTATTCCCTTTCCCTCTGTTAACAATCACCCAGTTACCTGTCTCCTGACTTTTAGGGGTGACTGTCTTGCTGAAGCTCGACTCTATCACTGCCTATGCTTCCTGAATGATTAAGACTTCATCCATCTCCAGCTCCAATTCCCTATCTTAGTCTCCCAGGACCTGCAGCTGGATGCACCTCTTGCAGGTGTAGTCATCAGGGACGATTGTGCACTCCCAGATTTCCCACATCCTGCAATTGGAGCATTCCACTGCCCTAGCTGCTGGATTCAAGCTCATCTTCAGCTTGCTGAAGCCTTGAGAGCCAAAGCCTCTAAGTCCCACTCTTACCCTGAACTACCCACACATTGGCCACTGTTCACTGTTCACTGGCCGCTCCTCTTGAGCTATGTCTCTTTTTATTTCCCACTGCCCCTTATCTTAATTACTCCTCCCACCAATTTCAAGATAGTGGTGATGTGACTGAAGCTCAATGCACCTCTCCAGACTCCGGATGTACATTAACTTAAGAATGTAGTTATGCAATTGTCTGAGGAACTGGAACCGGTGGATGAGCAGCAGAGTGGTTGAAGGAGCTACTCTCTGAAAAATTTGCCGACGGTGACTTTGGCTCCATCTGAGGAGTGTCCATTGCGGAGGTCCTGATGGCTGAGGCTGGCACCTGGAATGTCGGTGTGGAGGCTTGGAGGACAGTGGTGTGGCTTAAGTGACCAGTAAGGAGGATGAGGCATGCCAGCCCAAAGTTTGTTGCTGGGCCAAGTTGGCAGACATGCTCGAGGGGATTCCTCACTGAGGCTATGGAGCTAAATTGTGGACTGTTTGCAGGTCTAGGACATCTCCACACTGGTGGGATGTTCCTGAGGGGTAGTGTTGTGGGGGCTGGTGGTATTGTGGGTGCCTATGGGGCATGGAGGTACCTATACTATAATCCCAGGCACCAGAGAACGTGAATGGAGAGACTCTTTACTCGAGCTACTGGGGGCTGCTGCGGACTTTCAACCCTATTGCGCTAATGTTAGTTTCTAGTTGAAGTATTGGCGGCACAGATTTTTCACTTTTTTAATATATAATTGCAACTGTTTTATGTATAATAAATTTAGTTTAGCTTGTCTTTTTAGTAATTTTATGTAATGTTTTGAGTTTAAAGTCTAAATTATGTTTAGTCAAAAGTGTCTTGTGTTTTACCCTAATGATGCATCAGTCTCCAAGAGTATTATCTCTTTTTTTTTACTGCTGCTCATTATAATGGCTGCAGTTTTAAGAAATGATGATAAACTTCGAATTTGTATTTATTCCCCTGACCTCAGATAAAAATCTTGGCCCCACTTATGTCATGGTTGTCTAGGGAGCTGCAACACCTCCCCAGATAGTTTGGGCTTGTAGGGCACGAGGCTGAGTCAGCTGTGCCATGTGTTTAGGCAGCTTGTCACTGTCCACGTGTTTCTCCAACCCATTACTATTCTGCAAGATGACTCCCTTGTCCAGTGTCTAGTCTTTTGTGTTTGTTGATTTTGTGCTTTGTGTATTTTTTGATTAATTGATGTACAGCACTTTGGAGCAACATTCCGTTGTGTTTAAAATGTGCTATATAAATAAATACTCAATTCAATTCAACCAATTACCATTCTGTTTAACCCTTAACTTGGGAGAATGGGCCAAAAAATGGCAGATGGAGTTCAATTCAGACAAGTGTGAGGTGTTGCATTTTGGAAGGGCAAACCAAGGTAGGACATACACAGTAAATGTTAGGACACTGAGGAGTGCGAAATACAGATACATTGTTCCCTGAAGGTGGCATCGCAAGTGAACAGGGTTGTAAAGAAAGCTTTTGGTATCTTCGCCTTTATAAATCAAAGTATTGAGTATAGGAGTTTGGATGTTATGTTGATGTTGTTTAAGGTATTGGTGAGACCATATTTGGAATATTGTGTGTAGTTCTGGTCACTTAGCTACACGAAGGATATCAGTAAGACTGAAAGAGTGAAGAGAAGATTTACTAGGATGTTGCCGGGTCTTTAGGAGATGAGTTATAGGGAAAGATTAAACAGGTTAGGACTTTATTTCTTGGAGCAAAGAAGAATGAGGGAAGATTTGATATAGGTTTACAAGATTATGAGGGGGTATAGACAGAGTGGATATGAGTAGGATTTTTCTTCTTAGATTGGGGGAGATAAATACAGGAGAAAGGTTTAGGGGGGAAATTTCTTCACTCAGGAGAGTGGTGGGAGTGTGGAATAGGCTACTATCTGATGTGGTGAATGTGGGCTCGATCTTGAGTTTTAAGAATAGATTGGATAGATATATGGATGGAAGAGATCTGGATGGTTATGGAGTGGGAGCAGGTCAGTGGGACTAGTGAAATAGTGACTAACAGACCAGAAGGGCCAAAAGGCCTGCATTCTATGCTGTAGTGTTCTATGGTTCTTCCCAGACACCCTCGAAAATCCATTCCATAGAGAAGAATGATGCAAAATACATTCTCCCCATGTCTGTGTGGGTTTCCTCCAGGTGCTCTGGTTTCCTCCCACCCTTCAAAACATTCCGGGGGTATAGGCCAATTGTGTCTAACTTGAATGGTTCAGGCTAGTGGGGCAAAAGGGCATGTTACTGTGCTGTATAACTAAAATTTAAAGTTTAGTTGGGTTCTGTAAGTTGTAAAAACTTCCCAGTCCTCTATCTTCCCACTAATTTTTGCTTCCTTGTATGCCCTCTCTTTTACTTACACTTTGGCTTTGACTTCTCTTGTCAGCCTCCTTTGTGTCATTATTCCATTCAAATATTTCTTGTTTTTCGGAATATACCCATCCTGCACCTTCCTGATTTCTTGCAGAAACTCCAGCCTTTGCTGCTCTGCCACCTTTCCTGCTTGGTTTGACTTTCCAATGAACTTTTGTCAGTTCCTCTCTCATACCTCTGGAGTCCCCTTTATTCCACTGGTTTTGGTTTCGCTCTCTCTCTCTCTCTCTCAAATTGGAGGGCAAATTCTATCCTATCACTGCCTCATAAGGGTTCCCTTACCAATCCAGAATTGTCATTTCCCTGGTTAGCTCAGCCACAAGCTGTTTTCAGAAGCCATCCTGAAGTCATTCGATATATTCCTTCTCTTAAACCCAGCAACAACCTGGTTTTTCCAATTAACCTGCATATTGAACTCCACCACGACTACTGTAACATTTCCCTTTTTGCATGTCTTCTCCATCTCCCTCTGCAGTTTGCCACTACATTCTGGCTACTGTTTGAATCCCTGTATACAAGTCCCATCAGGGTCTTTTAACCCATAGCTACTTAATTCTACCTACAGGGATTCAATATCTTCTGATCCAACAACTCCTCTCTCTAATGATTTAATTTCATTTTCAATGAACACAACCTCCCCACCACCTCTGCCTACTTTCTGTCCTTCTGATACACTGTGTATCTGTAATGGAGGATTTAGACCAGCTGATGAAAGAAGGGATGCAGTTGCATCAGAAGACATAATCTCAAATCCACTATGAGGCACAGGATGCATATTTAGTAGACACACCTAAATTCCACCATGGGGCCCAGGATGCAGTTGAATAGGAAGACATTATCTAAATTTACACTATGGGGCCCAGGGATGCAGTTGTCTTTTGTTGGTCGCAGACTGTCAGGAGACCTTGAAGATAATTAAATCATTTGTTCAAAGAGACAAGATCTGAAGTTAACAACTTTTGGGTAATATAAGCCATGGTCCCACTGCTGAAGTTTGAAACTCTCCAAGAGGTGGCAACATCTCTCAGCAAGAAGAAGAACTTCAAGATTCCAAACCGACGTCCCGGTCCGGGGAGGTGGAGAAGCTGCTACTGGCGCCCAGACAACCTACTACAAGTGTGTCGCCTCGCTTTGGCAGTTGGGACCAGTCCAGGCATTGATAAGTATAATTGGGAAGGGCTTGCATGTTGTAGTGTGAATTCAGCTTTAGATTTAGTAATAAAGACTTGTATAAACTGAACTGCTCTTGGTGTGTGTCTATTTTCTTTCGGTAGCTTGAACACTGTGACCAATCTAAAACGAACAAAGTGAGAGGTACAAGTTTACCCAAGACAGTATCCACGGATATTTAGTTTCCAGCTGTGGTCTTTTAGCCATGACTCAGTGATGGCCACAAGATCATACCTGCCAACTTCCAGCTGTGCTCTAGATCAACCTTATTTCTTATACTGCTGGCATTTAAATACAAGTCCTTTATTCATCACCTTTTTCAAATTTCTTTCCAAAGTACCCCAAGTTAAATCCTTAATCTTACACGTAATTTTGCCCTATTGATTGCCTGTCCTTCCTCACAATCTCGCTGCACCGTGCACCTACTTTTGTATCTTCTGCTCTATTCATTGCCCTCCCATTCTGGTTCCCACCCCTCTGCCAAATGAGTTTAATCCCTCTGCAACAGCTCTTGTAAACCTGGCCACTAGGCTATTGGTCCCCCTGCTGATCAGGTGCAACCCATTCTTTTTGTACAGGTCACACCTTCCTCAGAAGACATAAACCTGAACCCCTGCCCCCTGCACCAAATCATCAGTCACACATTCATTAGGAATCCCATAGATTACTACCCTTGAGGCCCTGCTTTTTAGCTTCTTTACTAACTTCCTATATTCCTTTTTCAGGACCTTATCCCTTTTCCTATCTATGCAGCTGCTTAACCTCCTGCTTGAGAATGCTATGGACTTGATATGATATGTCGCTGACCCATGCATCTGAGAGGAAACATATCATCTGGAAGTCTCAGTCTAGTTCACAGAATCTCTTGACGGCTTCCCTAATGATCAAATCCCCAATCACTATTGGTCTCCCCTTCTCTTCCCTTCCATTCTGAGCTGAAGGGCCATACTCTACGCCAGAGACCTGACCACTTGTTCCCCCGCCCCCTCCCCCACCAGTAGTATTCAAAACAGTATACTTAATGTTGAGGGATAGGCCATAGGGGTGCTCTGCACTGACTGTCTATTCCCATTACCTCTCCTAACAGTCACCCAGTTATCAGCCTCTTGCCCTTTGGGTGTGACTGGCTCCTTATAGCTTCTATTTATCACCCTCTCTGCCTCTGAAATGATCTGGAGTTCATCCAATTCCAGCTCCAGTTCTCTAACATGGTCTGTAAGGAGCTGCAGGTGGATGCATTTCTTGTACGTTTAGTCATCGAGGACTGTTAGCTGTCCCAGATTTTCCATAACCTGCAAATGAAGCACATCACTGCCCTAGCTGCCATCTCCACTACCAACTCTGGGTTAATATAAAAATATCTTACCTGTACCAGCAGAACTTCCTCAGCCTCTACTTTTGGAGCCTCTCGAGAGCCAAAGCCTCTAACTCTTCATTCATACACTGGGTTACTCACACCCTGGCCACTCCAAAAATGGCCACTCCTCTTGTACCTGCTTTACTTTTATTTGCCAAAGGTAATGAATTACGATTTGATTGGGCCACTAAAGTACCAATCCCTGTGAACGGTCCTTTATAAACTCTTCTCCCCAAAATCTGTGTAAAATTCTCCTTGTGATTCGATTGGTCCAGTAAAGACATACAGGGCTAGTCAGTTAATTACAAACCAGAGGACATGGATGAAGGGTGAAATGGATAAAGTTTACGGGGAACATTAGGGGTAACAGAGGGTATTGGGAGTGAGGAACAAGCTGCCAGCTGAAGGTGAATGCGGGCTGAATTTTCAGATTTAAGAAAAATTAGGACAGTATAGGGATGGGAATGGTATGGAGGTCTATGGACTAGAGCAGGTCAGTGGGACTTAACAGAAAATAGTTGGACACGGATGAGAAGAGCTGTAATGTTCTCTGATCACAAGGCTGTAAATGGGCGACATGGGCTTGTGGGCCGAAAGAGCCTGTACGGTGCTGTACCTCTAAAGAAATTTATAGGATCAACAGGTCACAATTTTTCAAAATTTCTAAGACAATAAAATCTTGCACATATATTAACAAATGAAAAACCTTTACCAATGGCATTCAGAAAAATAACAGGCCACTCAATTGGATATTCATAATGCCCTATCAGTTGCCAGATAATTTCAGAGTGGTTAAATGATGGGTGACTGATATTTTCTTACTTGAGCTGTGACCAGAAAGTTTGAGCTCCAGTTCCTGCACTTGCTTCACGAGCAGCGAGATGTGTTTGAGCAGATCCTTGTTCTGCAGAAGCAGTTGATGGACACGTGCCTGGGCTTCAATGCGAGCTGTTGCCTCTGCTGTCAACTGGTCCTTCAGTAGATGGACCTGGACCAAGACAGAAAAGGCAGAGTTAGACCCCAGACACTTGCAACAATAAAGGCTGTGGAGCTTGCATGCCTCAAAGGTGGAGTACTGAAATAAAAACGCAAGATCAGAAAATACTCAGCAAGTCAGGCAGCACCCTTTGGTAATGTTTCAATGTGGCTAAGGGGAGAGAGAAAAACAGGGTTAACGTTAATAAATCTTCTCCTGAATTGAATAATCTGTTTATTACTATTTGTTTTAAAGGAAAACGTTGCTTGGCATGCTATCCAGGCAAGTTAACCCATACATGGTTGGTATGGTGGCCCTCGATAATAGCAGGGATTACAGATGGGGAGCAGCGAGGGAATCCCTTCGGAGAGCAAAGTTAATAGCAATGATTTCATTAGTATGGCAAGTAGAGCAAAAATAAACATAGTTTTGTAGTAAAACTAAGTGCAGGAAAAAGTGTTAAAGGGAAAAGTGCAGCTTAACAGGGAAAGACATCCTTTTATATTTATGGGAGGTTCTTTCAAAAGTATGATAAAAGAGAAAAGGTGAGAAAATTAGTGTGTTTATTGTTTAATGTCATTTAGTTGTATAAGCACAACCCAACGAAGCAGCGTTCTCTGGTCCTCAGTGCAAAAAATGCAGACGCTCAACCAGACAACACACATCAGATAATACATATGCAGGACAAGACTTTTATCTATTCAAATAAATATTGATTTTTACAAATGAGAGTCTTGGAGGACTAGTCCGAGCAGTTCCTTTGGTCATTTAGCATTCTCACTGCCTGTGGGAAGAAGCTGTTCCTCAGCCTGGTGGTGCTGGCTCTGATCCTCCTGTTTCTCTTCCCTGACAGGAGCAGTTGAAAGATGCTGTGTGCAGGTTGGAAGGAGTCCTCAATAATTTTGCATGTCTTGTTCAGACATTGATCACGGAAGATCACGTTGATGAGGTAGAAGGAGACAACTGTATCACACTGTGATGCAGCCGGCCAGGGCAGTCTCGATAGAGCCCCTATAGAAGGTTGACATAATGGTGGCCGGTAGCCTTGCCCACTTCAGTCTTCTCAGGAAGTGCAGTCACTGTTGCGCCTTCCTGACAAGTAGAGATGTTGAGTGTCCATGATACATTAAGTGAATTCCAAGGAACTTGGAGTTCTCCACTCACTCCACCACCAAGCTATTAATGTCTGGTGGAGGGTGGTCATTCCTTGTCCTCTTGAAATCCATGATCATCTCCTTTGCCTTATCCACGTTGATACTTAGGATGTTACTCTTGCACCATTTCAAAACACTTTCCACCTCTTCCCTGTAGTGTGACTCAACATTGTTGCTGACAAGGCCAACCACTGTTCTGTCACCTGCAAACTTGATGACATTGTTGGAGCTGGATCTGGCGATGTGGTTGTGGGTCAGTAGCAGGAACAGAAACAGGCTGACATACAACCCTGAGGTGCGCCAGTGCTTAGCGTGATGATGCCCAATATTCTGCTACTGACTGATAGTACAGATCTATCACCAATGTATATAGTGTATATAGTTACAGTATCTAGACTGTGCTTACAGCGATTGGTTGAGAGCTTAGCCACGCCTACTGTCTGGGCCTTAAAGGGTTGTGTCCCTAGCCAGGTCGGATCATTCCGGACTGGTTGGCCACCTGTGAAGAGCTCCTGTCTTTTGCTAATAAAAGCCTTGGTTTGGATCTACAAGTCTTTGATTCTTTCGACGAGCTCTACACTGACCCAGACGGACTGTGGTCTTTCCGTTAGGAAGTCCAAGATCCAGTTACAGAGAGGCGTGTTGAGTCACATTAAGGACACCTTCTCCATCAGCTTCTGGGGAATGATCATATTAAATGCCAAGCTGAAGTCAATGAACAGCAGTCTGAGGTATGAGTCATTGTTCTCCAGGTGGGCCAGGATGGAGTGAAGCAACAAGGCTATAGCATTGTTTGAGGAATGGTTTCTTCTATAGGCAAATTGAAATGGGTCCAGCATCTCTGGGAGGTCTGCTTTTATGGATTTCACCACCATACACTCAAAGCATTTCATAATGGTAGAGGTCAGTGCCACAGGGCAGTCGTCATTGAGGTCTGTTATTGTCACCTTCTCGAAATGACATGGCTGTTTTGAACCCTGCGAAAATTGGTCTGTACAATCCTTCAGTACCCAACCAAGTATGTTGCCTCATCCCCTCACCTTACTTAGAGGGGTGAGGTATAAAGGAAACAGAGGGAATACCAGTGATTGGGTGGAGATCACGGTTGTTAAAGTAACATTTCCAGTTAATAGTTGAATGAGGGCAATTGGAGACAAAAAAAAAATCAAAGAACATGAAATCTAACATATCATGTGTGGGTAAACACAGATGAGCATTGGAAATGACCATTTTTTCACGGCTTCAGTGCTCTGGGCTCGATCTTGACCTTGGACTTTGTTGTGTTTGTGTGTCTTTCTGTAACTGGCTGGGTTAAAATTATATTATATTCATAATATTTCTGTTTAGTTCTCTGAATTAATTTCTCTGTTCCATAAGTCTGTATCAAATTATAATACATTTTCTTATTTATTATATCCATCTTTTTTATTTTCAGATGAATCTGCAAAATTTTCTCTAAATTCTCTATTTCTTTCTCCAATTTATCTACTTCTTTAGATAGTCTTTCTTAATTTTACTAGAAAAACCTTATTTGTCCTCTCAAATGAGGTTTTAAGGCATCCCAGAAAATACATTTATTACCAACTGAATCAATATTAATATCCAAATGTTCTTGAATTTGATTTCTCATATAATTACAAAAATCAATAATTCTTAACAATGAAGGATTAAATCTCCAACTATAAACCGGGCTACTCCCTTCAGATCCAACACCAGCTACATCACCACCCCTAGCAAAGCTTTCCAGTCACCCACTACTCTCTGTGTAAAAAAAACTTACCCCTGACATCTCCTCTAAACTTACCTCCCCACATCTTATACAGATATCTTCTGTTAAGGAGACAGTAATCATTATTGATTATTTATTGCATCACTAACCTAATCCCACAAATATTGCAATGCATCATGTTTCCTTTTTGGTGGAATTAGACCATAAGACATAGAAGCAGAAATAGGTCACACAACTCATTGAATCTTCCCCACACCAGTTAATCATGAGCTGATCCATTTTCCCACTCAGCCCCACTGCCTGGCCTTTTCTTCCCATAAATTTTGATGCTCTAGCTAATCAAGGTCCTATCAATCTCTGCCTTAAATATTTTCAATGATTTGGCCTCCACAACTGCCTGTGGCAAATATTCCACAAATATACCACCTTCTGACTAACGAAATTCCTGTGCGTCTCTGTCCTAATAGGCATCCTTCAATCCTAAAGTTATGCCCTCTTGTCCTAGACTCTTCCACCATGGAAAACAGCCTTCCAACATTTACTCCATCCATCCCTTTCAACATTTGAAAATTTTCAATGAGATCCTCCCTCATTCTTTAAATTCCAATGAGTACAGGCCAAGAGCTGTCAAATGATCCTCATCTGATAGTCCCAAAACTTTTTGAGAGGCTTCAATTTTATTGATTTCCAAAAAAGATAATGATCTGTCTGAATGTACTTATAGATTGATCTCATTATTAAATGTAGATTTTAAAATTCTTTCTAAGATTTTGGTCAACAGACTTGAGAATACCTTGCCTAAAATGATCTCTAAAGATTAAACTGGATTTATTAAGAATAGAATCTTTCATTTTAATATTAGAAGATTATTGAACATTATTTATTCCACTCCATCCAAATTACTAGAATGTTTTGTTTCACTTGATGCTGCGAAAGCTTTTGACAGAGTGGAATGGCCTTATTTGTTTGAAGTTTTGGGAAGATTTAACTTGGGTCCCGGATTTATTTCTTGGATCAAATTAATTTACCAAGCTCCCATTGCGTTGGTTATTATTAATAACAATTAATCTCCATATTTTAGGTTTTATAGGAGTAGGCGTCAAGGTTGCCCCTTATTATTCAACCTAGCTTTGGACAAGGACTGCCTAAAGAAATCTCTTGGTGCCTGCCACATTGACCACCGCCAGTGGGCTGATATCGCCTCAAACCGTGCATCTTGGCGCCTCACAGTTTGGCGGGCAGCAACCTCCTTTGAAGAAGACCGCAGAGCCTACCTCACTGACAAAAGGCAAAGGAGGAAAAACCCAACACCCAACCCCAACCAACCAATTTTCCCCTGCAACCGCTGCAATCGTGTCTGCCTGTCCCGCATCGGACTTGTCAGCCACAAACGAGCCTGCAGCTGACGTGGACTTTTTACCCCCTCCATAAATCTTCGTCCGCAAAGCCAAGCCAAAGAAAAGAAGCTTTGGAACCCTTAGCAATTGCTCTAAGAGATTCTACAAATATTCGTGGTACCCAGAGAGGGGAGAGAGTACATAAAGTTTCTTTATATGCAGATGATTTGTTGGTATATATCTCTGATCTGATAAAATATGTTCCATCTATGTTATCCTTGTTTACTGAATTTTCAGGATATAAATTGAATTTAAATAAAAGTGAACTTTTTTCCTATTAGTAATCATTTATATTTAGATGATTAATTACCTTTTAAAGTTGTTATAAATCAATTTACATTGTATAAAACCTTAAAGATTTATACAAATATAATTATCTCCCTTTGACTGATTATGCTAAACAAATGTTATGTCATTAGTAGGTTGAATTAATGCAATTAAAATGATAATCCTATATATAATTCAAGCTATCCCAACTTTCGCCCCTAAAGTATCTTAGATAAATTAGATTTAAAATGTCATCTTATATATGGAATAATAAAAATCTTAGGTCAGTTAAACAATTACTATAGAAACCAAAAAAAGATGGTGGTATGACATTAGCAAATTTCAGGTTTTATTACTGGGTAATTAATATACTGTATTCATTTGTGAGTTGTATAAACACCGTTGTATAAAAGTTGTTTTACAATTTATTTCAAACGTTAAATTCAATAATTCAACAGTTCAGTTCAAATGTTATTATCCACGGTCCCAAACTTGAGGCGACCTGCCAACTCAGAGAGAGGAAAAGAAATCACCCAGCCTCGTGCTGTTAGTCTGCTGCTTCGACACCATCACATGCTGGGCTCCTGCTCTTGTGAGAGCCCGAACCTCCAAATGATGGTTCGAGAATTATGTGATACATTATGCTTTGGACTTACAATTCTGAGATGCCTGATTGCCCTTTATGGATGGAATTGGAGAAGTATTTGGTTAGAAGATACTCTTTAACTTCCCTATTAGGTACTTCTCTCCCTTTGCATTATCTAAAATATATAAGCAAGATTTGAATCCAATTCTCAGACATACATTGTATAAAACCTTGAAGATTTTTACAAATATATTTATCTCCCTTTGATTGATTATGCTAAACAAATATTATCAAAATGATGTTCTCATTAGTAGGTCGAATTAATGCAATTAAAATGATAATCCTATATACATTTCAAGTTATCCCAACTTTCATCCCTAAAGTATCTTTTTCCTGTATAAGTTAGATTCTAAAATATCATCTTATATATATTTTTGTAAGATTTTTGATTTAAATAATTTTGTTCTGTGTAGTAAAATATTCCAATTATTTTTTTAAAGACATCATTTGACCAAGCTTTTGCCCTATGGAAAGATAAAGGAAGAACAACCTTTCTTGATACGTCTGAAGGAAATTGTTTAATGTCATTTGATGAATTAGCTGAAAAGTTCCAATTAGTTTTCTACACTCTTTTCTGCCAACTTTTCCATTTGATTTTCAACTAATTTGATTGATACTCTTTTTCAATTAAATCCTTCCCAAAAAGGATTGATAATTAATATTTATAACACGTTACTTAATTTACATCCTATATCCAATGATATAGGATGTAATGTGTTTGGGAACTGGAATTTGAGCAGCTACTGTCTGATGATTTATGGGAAATAATTTTTTGACTTGTCAATACTTCTTCAATTAGTGCCTGTCACTCTTTGATTCAGTTCAAGGTAGTGCACAGGGTACATATGTCTAAGGACAGATTGGACCATATTTTTCCTAATAGATGTCCTATTTGTGATAGGTGTAAATCCATGAGGCCACTTTGAATCATATGTTTTGGTCCTGTACAAAGTTAAATAATTTTTGGCAAGGTGTTTTTGAAACTTTAGTTGAAATGTTGGATCAAGATTTACAGCCAAATTTACTCGACTATTTTTGGGATCATAGTATTAGGATCAGGCTTCACACCTGCTTCAGCCCAAAGTATAATAGTCTTTTCAATGTTGATGGCAAGGAGAGCTAGATTACTCAAGTGGAAAGATTACAATCCGCCTTCTTCAATGGCTTTCCTCCATTATGTCATGCTTAGATTTAGAAAAAATTAGAAGTTGGACATTTGATACTACCTTTAACTTTGAAAAAATTTGGCGACCATTTTTAAAATATTTTCATATGACTTAAACTAATAAACAATATTGAACCACTTCCCGTTTGTTTGTTTTTTACTCTCCAAGTGCTTTGTGTTTACTCAGGAAGAATCTCTTTTCTACTTTCTTTGAAATTTTTGTTTTATGTTTTGTGCATTAAATTTTTATTTTCTTACTCAAGTTAACTGTCAATATATGGAAATGCTGAATTAATTTGAAAGTACTTGGTTGTTATATTCAAGGACAATATATATTACTTTTTCACATTTTCTGTATATTATTCTATGTTTTTTTCATTTTTGTGGAAAATTAATAAAAATATTAAAAAAGAAAGATCCTATCAATCCTGCCTTAAATACACCCAATGACCTGGCCTCCAAAACCACCTGCGGCAACAAATTCCACAGATATACCACTTCTAGTTAAAGAAATTCCTCCGCATCATTTTTCTAAGCAGATGCCCTTCAATCCTGGTTTTTCACTTCTTGTCCTAGACTTTCCCACCATGGGAACAACCTTTCTACATCTACTTTGTCCATCCCTTTCAACATTTGAAATGTTTCAATGAGATCCTCCTTCATACTTCTAAATTCCAATGAGTGCATACCAAGACCTGTCAAACACTTCTCTTCTGATAACCCTTTCATTTCCAGAATCATCCTAGTCATCCTAGTAAATCTCCTTTTAACCCTCTCCAATGTAGCACATCTTTTCTTAAATGAGGAACACAAAACTGCTCACAGTGCTCCAAAAGGCAAAAGACAAAAATCTGTAGATACAGTGACTGAAGTAAAAATACATTGCTAGAGAAACTCAGCAAGTCAAACAGTGCCCTTTATGTAGAAGGACACTCCCTCCATCACTCCCTTGTGCACTCATTCCCCCCCCACCCCCCGCCGCACCAATTATCCCCCCCCCCGTCATCATCCCCTGTGGTCATAGGAGGTGCCACACTTTTCTCCACAGCTGACCACATAGGACTTTCAAGTAAAGCAACATAACTTATGTATCCGCAGGATTGATTTACTGTTTCCGATGCTCCCTTTGTGACCTTTATATTGGAGAGATTGGGTGCAGACTGGGAGATTGCTTCACTGAGCACCTTCACTCCATATAACAATTACAGAATGGAAACAGGCCATCTCAGCCCCTCTAGTCCATATTGATCTAAATGATCTCCTCTAGTCCTACCTACCTGCACTTTGCCCAAAACTCTCCAATCCCCCTGATCCATATACCTATCCAACTTTTCCTTAAGTGACAAAATTGACTTTGCTGCGATCGCCTCTTCCAGAAGATCATACCTCTCTCTGAGTGAAGAAGTTCCCTCTCATGTTACTTCTAAACTTTTTCCCCCTAACTCTTAACCTGTGACCTCTTGCTTGAGCCTATTCACATCTATTCTATCTATCCCTACCTCTATCAAATCCCCCCCTCAACCTATATTCTATACTTTGATTTATAAAGACCAGCATACTAAAAACTTGCTTCACCATGATATCTATGAGATTCCACCTTCAAAGAACAATGAACCATTATTCCTAGATCTTTCTGTTCTCCTGCATTCTTCAATGTCCTCCCCTTCACTGCATATGTCATTTTTGGTTATTCTTCCCAAAATGAAGCACTTCACACTTATCACTATTAAACTGCATCTGCCACCTTTCAGCCCACTCTTCTAAGCAGTCTAAATCCTTCTGCAATTTCCGAAAACCTTCTTCACTATCCACAACTCCCCCTACCTTTCTATCATCTGCATATTTACTAATCCAGTTTATCACTCTATCATCCAAATCATTAATGTAAATGACAAATAACAAGGGACCCAATACCAATCCCTGAGGCACACCGCTTGTTACTGGCTTCCATCCTGACAGACAGTTACCCACCATGACTCTTTGGCATCTACCTTCTAGCCACTGTTGAACCCATTTGACTATCTCAAAATTAATACCTAGCGCCAGAACCTTCCTTACCAACCTTCCATATGGAACCTTATCGAAGGCCTTACTGAAATACATATAGACAACATCTACTGCTCTACCCTCATCAACCTTCCTAGTTATCTCCTCAAAAAATTCAACAAGATTTGTCAAACATGACATTCCCCCGACAAACCCATGTTGGGCTTTCCTGATCAGACCCTGTCTCTAGATGCTTATATATGTGTGTGTGTGTGTATATATATATATATCTAAGAATACTTTCCATTAGCTTACCAGTGACAGAGAACTCCCAGTAGCCAATCATTTCAGTTCTGTGTCACACTCCCATACTTACATGTCTGTCCAAAGCCTTATGTACTATCCCACCAGGACAACCTACAAATTGGTGGAACAACACAATTTTCTGTCTGGGTACTCTCCATCCAGACACGTGAACATCAATTTTTCCAGTTTCTACTAACCTGCTCTCCTCTTCCCCCTTCCCTCCCACCTACCTTTCCCCTTCCAGGTCTCCTCCTCCCCCCTTCCAGGTCTCCTCCTCCCCCCACCCAGACATCCCTCCTCCCCTTGCTTGCTGCTGTCCCTTCCCTCTTTTCTCCACCTATTACCTCCTCCCTTGGTGACCATGCCTCCCCCTACCAACATTATTCCATACCTTAACAAAGGACTTAAGCCTTAAATGTCAGTTATGTATTTTTACATTTGCTATATAAAAGACACTGTTTGACCTGCTGAGTTTGTCCAGCATTGTGTTTTTACTCACAATGCCCTTGGTATGGACAGAATTGAACATTGCACATCTGCAGTTCTGACCTTGTAGTTGAAGGAAGGAACTTGATTATGTGGTTGAAGATGGTTGTGTAGAGGATACACCCCTGAAGAACTTCTGCAGTGATATCCTGGAGAAGAGATGATTGATTTCCACAACTATACCATCTTCCTTTGTGTAGATTATGCCTCCATTCATCAGAGAACATTCCCCATGATGCCCATTGGCTTCAGTTTTATCAATACTCATTGTTGGGGAGAATATTGGAGGTGATGTCAAATCCTGCAGTGAGCAAAACTGGAAACTGATGACTCAACCTTTCTTGACCCCGATGACACTGGGATTTCATTTGTGCTTGATCTGTTGATGAGGATGTCATTGCAGAGTAAATGGAGGGTGCTGAGACATTTTTGAGACCCACCAAATTTGAGAAGAATCCTCCATAGTCCCTCTTAGTTGAAGGACATTGTGTGATCAAAAGAGGTCAGGTGCCCTGGTCGATACTGTTCCCTTTGCTTTTTTTTTTAGTTTCCAAATGAAGAAAATCATGTCCATTGTTCCTGTTCATGGATGGAATCCAAGTTCTGACTCTAGGTGAAGACATCCTAACCATCACTGTCTTGTGGAAATCCTCAAAACCAGATCTAACCATCAGGGAAGTTCTTGGGAAGGCACCAAACAGTTTTATTTTCCTGATAAGACTACCAATTGCAGACAGTGGAAAGAACCCATGATTCAACACACCCAACCTTACCATGAAGTTCCACCTATGGTTGATACGGCAGATAATGTATCTGTCATAGAGATGAACAGCACAGAAACAGGCCCATCAGGCCACCACAACCATGCCAACCTTTTTGCCATCTTGGTTAAAGCCATTGTCCACATTCAGGCTGTATCCTTCCATACCTTGTCTATTTGAGTGTCCTTCTGAATGCACTTGAAACATAGTAATTTTATCTAATCCCATCACCTCTTCTGGCAGCCCAATCTACCTCATACCATCAGAGCAGAAGTGGAAGAAGGTCATTCTCGACTAAGATGTAGTTAAATTACAATACTAAAAATCATTACCAGTTAACATTTCAAACAGAATGTCATGTCCTACATAACAAATGTTTTGGCAAAGGTATAAAACCATCAATATCCAAAGCCCTGCATGCAGAGAGCAGTGGGGAAGGTGCAGCCCTTCAAAGAGACAGCAAGTTCCATCTGGATTCACTAAGACAATGGACTCGAGGGATATTAGTACATGTGAGACCACCAATGCCTAAGGGATCAGAATGTCTTTGGCATGAGATAGTCTTCTGGAAGAGGAACTGCTTTCAGCATCAGTGAGAAAACTGTAAAGTAGCCATTGAATAAAAGGTCAACAACATAAAATATTCAGCTTCCGAACTGCAATCATTGGAAATGCAATGTTTTGTGTCGTAGTGCTTTTCTCCATGACAACAGCACTTTTTGCCATCACTTTAATTTAACCATCATTAAATTTAGATCAAAGCCCCAAGTCCCAATCATGTGTAATAATACCAGACAGACTACATTACTGGAAGACTTTTGGATAAATAGCAGCAGGGACATATTAGAGCTAATTTAACCACACAATATTATTTTGGCAGAAAAAGCACCAAGGTGAGCCAAGTAAAAGCTTTAAACAAATAATAAACACTCTTCCTTCACAACTGGCAAAGATAATGAGAGACACTCAATCAAAATAAAAATTGCAGTTAATTTTTTGCTTGTTACTTTGTCTGAAACGGAGTGTGTCCCAGTAAACAGATGATGCTTGCAGGCAGGACCAGAGAGGCTGGTGGAACCGCAGAGGCTGGGGAAACACCACAGAGATAGGAGGGACCGCAGAGGCAAGAGGGACTGCAGAAGTGTGGGGGGGGGGGGGAATGGGACTGTAGAGGCAGGCAGGACCACAGAGATGGTGGGGGGGGGTGGGGCGCAGAGGCAAGTGGAACTACAGAGGCAGGTCTTTGAGTTGCACAGGCATGCACCCTAATTCACATTTAAAACCAGCAAAGTGTTCAAACACAGATTTCACGCTTATTAAATAGAATTGATTTTCATGGGTACCTTGTGTACTCAATGGTCAAAGTTGGTGGTGGAAAGCTACCAGTTATCAGCTCTAGGATTTGGATCAACGTTGTTTTACAGCAGCTACCCTGTCCTGGCAAAGTCAAAGAATTGTGAGATGGCAATGCTTGAAGATATCAACCCTAAATTGATTCTAAATTTTATGTATTTAGTGTATCAGCATGATCCACAATTATAATCCACCATGGACTTCCTTGGTACTGTCAGTTTAGATTTCTCTCCTATTCTTTTCCAGGAACTAAGTACCAGCAGCTCCTCAAGCCTCCCGACCACAGCATCAATCATGTGGCGCAATCCCATTTACCATGACAAATCAGTGTCACTTTATACACCTTCCCAATAAAAGCTCGTCAATCACCAACTTGAAAGCTCACACTGACCCAGAATTTAGCCTTTTAGGGTATTCAATTTCTGTTACAGTTTGTGTGGCATCTCATCCTTCCTTCTAATCAGCTTGGCTCTAATTTTGAGAAATATGTTCTTCATTCAGTCCATCAGTGGAAGTGGCTTCTCTATATCTATCCTATCTGAGTTTATCCATTGCCTTGTGCCACTGCCAGCATGGTCAGTCAGAAAAAGGGGATATTTCAAACAGAATATCCTTCACTGAAGGCAATAACTCTTAGACCACAGTATCTGGTCACAATAAGTATTGAGTATCCATTTGTTATCTCTTACCTGTTAGTCTGTGCACCTCCTGCTTCTGCTTTCTCCCTCCTCTACCCTCTTCACCCCACCTTTTTATTCAGGCATCTGATATTTTCTACATTCCTGACAAAATGCTCAGGTGCAAAACCTTGATTGTCTTTTACTTCCCACGAGCATTGCAGGACCTTCCAACTTCTCAAGCACCTTTGTATGCTCCATCAAATGTCATAAAATGACTAAAAGCTGCTTCTCAAAGGTAACCTGCACACATATACCAAAAAAAAACTGTTCTACTGAGTTCTTTTAATTTTTTTGATACTTCATTCAGAATTTTAATACTTCATTCAAAATGGCCCAGTCTTCATTGAGGGCTCAGTAGTGCAGAGGGTCAACATCTCCGAGGATCTGTCCTGGAGCCTCCACGTTGATGCAATCACAAAGAAGGCTCATCAGTGGCTTTACTTTGTGAGATGTCTGAGAGGATTTGGTATGTCACCGAAGACTCTCTTAAACTTCTACAGGTGTACCATGGAGAGCATTCTGGCTGGTTGCATCACTGCCTGGTAAGGAGGCACCAACTCTCAGGACAAGAATAAACTCCATGTGGTGAATGTCTGCCAAGCTGCCTGTCTCCCCACTGGCGAGCCTTGCTGTATTAACATTGGCTGTGCATTATCTCTACTGTTAAGGACACTCCCCTTGGATATAACTGTGTATGCACCTATTGTCTTTCATTATGGTATCATGAGTTTCTGCTAATAAAAGCCATGATTATTGTTTGACCACATTGTCTTTGTCTAATTCATCAAATGGCACTTCAATTTTATTAGCAGAAATGGATGCAGCACTCAAGCCAGAGCAGCTGATAATCGACCAATCTGCCCCAAGGACCAGAGAAATTTTCAACCACTGGATTGCTTGTTTCGATTACTACATGGCTCGAAACAACGTGGTCGATGAGGCGATACAGTGAGGCCACCTGAACTCTCTGCTGGGTGAGGTCCCTTTCACCGTAACGCAAGGAGCTACCACTCTGGCTATAGCCCGGGAACATCTGACTGCTTACTATGCAGGGCCACGGAATGTGGTGCTCGCTCGATGCCAGTTGCTGACTAGATACCAGAAACCCGGGGAAAGTGATGCTGCCTATGCACTGGCCCTCAACTCATTGGCAACGAATGTGATGTCAGGGCAGTCAATGTGCAACAACACCGCATTGCCTTGAAGCTGGATGCTTTTGTTAACGGGATTGACTCCAGTTACATCCAACAGAGGCTGCTGGAGACAGAGCCCTTAACCTACGACCGGGCAGTCACTCTAGCCAAAACACTGAGAAGTGCCTTGCGGTCCAGTGAAATGCTAGAAACTGAAAAGGAAACATCCAGGAGTGCTGGAACCCCAAAAGAAAGAAAAAGGCAAACTCCTGAAAAATGCGACTTCTGTGATAAGAGCTGGTACCCCAGACAGAAGTGCCTGGCTCGATTTGCTACCTGCAGCTATTGTGGGAAACTCAGCCACTTTGCTAAAGCGTGTAAGGTGAAAAGTACTCCCACTGATAAGAAGAAGAGAAACACCAAGAAAATGCATCCTGGAACTAAAGGAATGGACGACAACTGTGAAAAGGGTGAATCTTCAGACGAGCAGGCTGAATCAACTTCAAGTGACGGCGAGGTGAGATCCCCTGTGATAGCTCAATTGACTCCAAAGCTTGGGGAATGTTATGGACTGGAACGGTTGACCTTGAAGGGGGATGTGAATGGTGAGACTCTTGATTGTCTAATAGACTCTGGGAGTGCTGACAGGTACATCCACGAGAGAGTTGCTAGAGCCATAAATTTGTGGAGATATCCAGCGAACCGAAAGATATCGATGGCTTGTAATGAACTTGCAAAAACTGTATGGGACACGTGTAAAGTTTCTTGAAATTTGCAGGAACATTGCCTGGCTAATGTGTGGCTCTTTATTATGCCAAAGCTCTGCGCCCCTGTGGTACTGGGGTTAGATATTCAATCTCAGATGAACAATGTAGTGTTAAATTTTGTTGGGTCACTACCTACACTTACCAAGGCTAGTTACTGCGGACTGTCCACATTAAAGATCAAAGCTCCCTCCCTTTTCAGTGATTTATCCCCCGAGTGTCGGCCAATTGCCACTAAAATCCGTTCTTACAGCAAAGAGGATCGGGAGTTTATCAAAGCTGAGATCCAGAGATTGCTTAAAGAGGGAGTAATTGAACCCAGTAAGAATCTGTGGCGAGCCTAGGTGGTAATTGTGAAAAATCACACTAAGAAATGATTGGCTATTGACTACAGCCATACAATCAACCGTTACACTAACCTGGATGCCTACCCCCTGCCACGCATCAATGAAATGGTTAATCAGATAGCGCAATTCAAAGCGTACTCCACTATCGACCTCAAAGCAGCTTACCACCAAATCCCAATTAAAAAAAAGGAATGACCCTATACAGCCTTTGAGGCTGATGGGGGGGTTATACCAGTTTAAAAGGGTATCTTTTGGAGTCACTAATGGTGTGTCAGAGGGAAATGGATAAGATTGTTAGGACATATGAGTTACAGGGTACGTTTCCCTATCTGGATAATGTCACTATCTGTGGGAAAACACAGGCTGAGCACGACAACAACTTAAAGAAATTTTTAGCAACAGCTAAGGAACTCAACCTTACATTTAATGAGGGCAAATGTGTGTTCAACGTGACAGAGCTACCCATTCTGGGCTACATTGTCCACAAGGGTGAAATCCACCCCGACCCGGAAAGAATGGGCTCCCTTAAGAAGTTACCACCCCCAAGCTCAGCAAAAGCCCTTAAAAGGCGCATGGGATTCTTTTCCTACTACTGCAAATGGGTTCGGGACTACGCCACAAAGGCATGCCCTCTGTTTGACACAAAATCTTTTCCTCTCTCTCCAATGGCCTTGAAGGCTTTCGAGAGAATTAAAGCTGATATTGCCAAAGCTGCACTCTCGTCCATTGACGAGGATGTCCCATTCCAAGTGGAAACTGATGCCTCAGATTTTGCCTTGGCAGGAACCCTTAATCAAAAGGGCAGACCTGTGGCATTCTTCTCCCGCACATTACGTGGACCTGAACTTAAACATCCTGCCATTGAAAAAGAAGCCCAGGCTAAGGCTATTATTGAAGCTGTTCACTACTGGAGGCACTTTCGAGCTGGCAGAAAATTTACTCTTGTCACTGATCAGAAATCTGTAGCCTACATGTTCAGTACTAAACACAAAAGTAAAATCAAGAACGATAAGATGGCACGCTGGAGAATAGAACTCTCAACTTATAATTATGAGATCCGTACAGAGAGGGCAGGTTAAATGATCCATCTGAGGCATTGTCACAATCTGCTGCTGGTGCTCAGCTGGAGGGGCTAAAAGAGATCTAAAGCAGACTGTGCCACCCAGGAGTCACGAGATTCTTCCTCTACTTAAGGGGTAACAACCTTCCTTACTCTCTGGAAGAAGTCAGGAAACTGACTAAAAGCTGTCCTGTTTGCGCAGAATGTAAACCACAATACTTCAAAGCTCCAGAGGCCACTCTCATCAAGGCAACCTGACCTTTTGAGAGGATTAGCTTAGATTTTAAAGGTCCGATATCTTCCAACAACAAAAATGTATATTTCCTTACTGTGATTGATGAATATTCCAGGTTTCCCTTTGCGATACCCTGCCCTGACATCTCGTCAGCGTCTGTCATTAAGTCACTTGACAGAATTTTCAGCATTTTTGGTTTTCCCAATTACATTCATACCGTTTGAGACTCAGCATTCATGAGCGCTGAACTGCGGTGAGCCCTGCTATGAAAGGGGATTGCCACCAGCCGTACCACGAGCTAAAACCCGCAGGGCAATGGGCAGGTTGAAAGGGCTAATGTTACAGTCTGGAAGACTGTTAATCTTGCTTTAAAAACACATGGTTACCCTGTAACCAGGTGGCAGGAGGTGCTGCCTGAGGCTCTACATTCTATTCGGTCTTTATTGTGGACTGCAACAAATCAAACACCTCATGAACATATGTCTGCCTTTCCTAGGAAATCAGGAACTTTGATGGACTGGGCAGCCTGTTCAACTGAGCTTGGAACCATGTTGCTGAAAACCCACACTCAGGCACGTAAAACAGACCCCCTCGTCCAACCAGTTCAGCTACTGCATACTAACCCCAACTACGCTTATGTTAAATTCCCAGACGGGAGTACTGACACTGTACCCCTAAGAGATTTGTCCTTGCCTGGTTCACCCCTTCCTCACACCCCTACTCAGAGTGAGCCTGAGAGGTTGGACTCAGCCCCCCAGCCTGTGATCCCAAGTCAGCTTTCAGATGGCCATGCTGAGGCTCCACTGCCTCACGCTGACAATTTTGGAGCAGGTCCAGAAGTCATTCCTTCCCACACTACCTGTACCAGTTCCCAAGGTTGCAAAGGAGCCACCTGTTTTGAGACGAAGCACCAGAATTCGTAAACAACCTGATAGGCTGACATATTCATAAGACATCTCATTATATTTTGATTGCTTGCTAGATACTATGTATTTTGGGCGTTAAGAGTATCTCAAGGTCAAACATGGTATCCATGTATCGCTTGCTTCAGTCTTTCCTAGGAGCTGTCCTTTTGACTTTAACCCTTCTTCTGCTGGGGGAGACAGTGGTGAATGTCTGCCAAGCTGCCTGTCTCCCCCCTCTGGCGAGCCTTGCTGTACTAACATTGGCTGTGCATTATCTCTACTGATAAGGACACTCCCCTTGGATATAACTGTATATGCACCTATTGTCTTTCATTATTGTACCATGAGTTTCTGCTAAAAAAAGCCATGATTATTGTTTGACCACATCGTCTTTGTCTATTTCATCAACTGGCACTTCACTCCAGAGGGTTGTTAACTCAGTCTGCGACATCACAGGCACCAGACTTCACTCCATCGAGGACATCTACATGAGGAGGTGCCTTAGAGCTCTATCCTCAAAGACCCCACCACCCAGGCCTGCCCCCTTCACTCTACTACCATCAGGAAAATGGTACAGGAGCCTCAATGGCACAAGGACAGCTTCTTCCCCACTGACATCAGATTCCTGAAAAAAATAACGAACTTCCTTTTAGTGCAATATTATTTTTTTATATAGTAATGTCATGATTATGATAAGAATATTTTCATTGCTGTTGCAAACACCAAATTTCATGGCTTGTTCATGACAATAAATTCTGATTACTTCTAAAATTATTTATATTTTCTCACTTTAGTGGTCAAACTGGAAAAGCTTATTAGAGTTTTCCTGTTGCAAGTAGAACCTCTGACTCATCAGTGAAATAATTTGCAGAATATTTTGACAATTATTGTGGAATTTTCAGTGAAATTATGCTATGAGTCCCCAAAGAGTAGGAGTCAGTTCATGTGGAAACTAGAAAACCAGCAAACAGAATACTTCGACTGGAGGATTAAATGGAAAGCATAACCTTCCAACACAAACCAGGGACTGAAGGCAGAAAGCAGTCTAGTTTATTTTCCAATTTAGTAAAACTCCCAAGAGATATTTTATGAAATTAAACATACAATGTAAATGAAAGTTGTTCATGGCTCACTGCTGTGTATTTTACAATCATGGCTTCAGCACCATTGTATCTCCCAAAAGATGCTGCGCTGAAGAATATTGATCTAATTAGCAGCAGCAGTTTAATTGTCCAAAAAAAAACTCTGATAAAGTTACTACTTCAACTACAAAAGAAAAATGTTCAATTTATACATGATCACAGCCATTTCATTAATTCCCAGGTGCTCATTTCTCACATTGCACTCTTAACTTTACTATATTTAGGGAGATTACAACAAAAAGCACCAGTAAAATTCCAACAATGTATACACAATTTCCATTCGACTTTTGGAATAACAGCATCGTTGGCAAGACCATCATTTATTGCCATACCTTAATTTCTCTGAAGGAAGTGGTGGTGAGCCAACTTCTTGAACCACTGCAGTCTTTCTGATAAGGGTGAGTAAAAAAACCCCAGGATATGGCCCAGTAAGATCCTTTAATTAAATTAGGAGTAGGTAATAGAGTCCACTAGGGCAGTGGAATGCTCCGATTACAGGATGTGGGAAATCTGGGAAAGCACAATTGTCCCTGATGACTACACCTGCAAAAGGTGCATCTAGCTGCAGCTCCTGACAAACCGTGTTAGGGAACTGGAGCTGGATGAACTTCGGATCACTCGGGAGGCAGAGGCAGTGATAGAGACGAGCTTCAGGGAGACAGTCACCCTTAAGAGTCAGGAGGCAGGTAGCTGGCTGACTGTCAGGAGAGGGAAGGGGAATAGACAGAGAGAGCAGAGCACCCCTGTGACTGTTCCCATCAACAATAAATGGACTGTTTTGGATATTGTTCATGGGGATAAGTTGTAGTGGTCACCCCTCTGGCACAGAGTCTGGACCCTCAGCTCAGAAAGGAAGGAGTGAAAGAGGAGAGCAGTAGTGATAGGGGATTCGATGGTTAGGGGGACAGATAAGAGGTTCTGTGGAAGAGATCGAGATTCACAGATGGTCTGTTGCCTCCCTGGTGCCAGGATCCACGATATCTCAGATTGAGTTCTCCGTATTCTCAGCCAGATGTCGTGGTCCATGTAGGGACCAATGACATGGGTAAGAAGGATGAGGATGTCCTGAAAAGAGAGGCTAGGAAGTTAGGTGTAAAGTTGAAGGACAGGTCCTCCAGGGTTGCGATTTCAGGAGTGCTGCTCCTGCCACGTGCAAATGAGGCTAGAAATAGACGTTAATGCAGCTAAATACGTGGCTAATGAGATGGTGCAGGAGGGAGGGCTTCAGGTTTCTGGACAATTGGGCTCTGTTCCAGGGAATGTGGGACTCGTTCCAACAGGACAAATTGCACCTGAACTGGAGGGGAATAACATCCTTGCGGGTAGGTTTGCTAGTGCTGCTCTGGGGGTGCGGGGGAGGGGTGGGGTGGGGAGGGGCAAGGTGTTTAAACTAAATTTTCAGGGGGTGGGAACTAGAGTGCTAGAGCAGATAGTGAGGTGAAGGAGGATAAGGGTTATGTAAGGAGTGCATGTATAGACAGAAAGCAAAGGTTTGTACAGGATAGAAATGTTCTCAGGTGTATTTTTTTCAATGCAAGGAGTATTGTCAGAAAGGCAGATGATCTTAGGGTGTGGATTGGCATGTGGGATTACAACATTATTGCTATTAGTGAGACTTGGTTGCAGGAGGGGCAGGACCTGCAGCTCATTGCTTTGGGGTTCCATTGTTTCAGATGCGATAAGAGGGACAGGGATGAAAGGGAGAGGGATAAAAGAGGGAGGAGTGGCATTGCAAGTCAGTAAAGATATCACAGCTGTGCTTAGTCAGGATAGCCCTGTGGACTCATCTACAGAGGCCATATGGGTGGAGCTGAGAAACAGGAAAGGTGTGACCACACTGATAGGGTTGTATTATAGACCACCTAATAGCCAGAGAGAATTGAAAGATCAAATCTGTAAAGAGATAGCAGAACGATGTAAGAAATAGAAAGTTTTGATAGGCACAGATTTTAACTTTCCACATATTGACTGGGTCTCCCATTCTGTAAAAGGGCTGGATGGCTTGGAGTTTGTCAAATGTGTTCAGGAAAGTTTTCTAAATCAATATAAAGAGGTACCAACTTGAGCGAGTGCAATATTGGATCTCCTATAAGGGAACCAGACAGGTCAGGTAACAGAAGTATGTGTAGGCAAATATTTTGGGTCCAGTGACCATAATGTAATTAGTTTCAAGTTAATTATAGATAAGGATAAGTCTGATCCTCGAGTTGAGATTCTAAATTGGAGAAAGGCCAATTTTATGGAAATGAGAAAGGAGCTAGGAAGAGTGGACTGGGATAAGTTGCTTTCTGGAAAGGATGTGTTCAGTAAGTGGAAGGTGACATTTGGAGAGTGGAGAGTTTGCAGGTTCCTGTCAGGATTAAAGGCAAAGTTAACAGGGAAAGGGGACCTTGGTTTTCAAGGGATATTAGTGATCTGGTTAAGAGGAAGAGAGAGGTGTATGGCAGGTATAGGCAACAAGGACAAAAGAGTTTAGAAAATGTAAGAAAATAATTAAGAAGGAAATCAGGAAGGCAAAAAGACATGAAGTTGCTTTGGCAGATAATGTGAAGGTAAACCACAAGGGGTTTTACAAACATATTAAGAGTTAAAGGATAGTAAAGGAAAAAAAAACTGGTCCCATAGAAGATCAGAGTAGTCATCTATGTGTGGAGTCTCAAGAGATGGGTAGATCTTAAAATATATTTTTGTATCAGTATTTACTCAAGAAATTGGCATAGTGGATAAGTAAGGAAGTGAAACAAGCAGTAGTGGTATAGAGCACAAAGAGGAGGAGGTGCTTGCTGCCTTACAGCAAATAAAGGTAGATAAATCCCCTGGGCCTGACATGATATTTCCTCAGACCTTGATGGAGACTATTTAGAAATTGCAGGGGCCCTGGCAGAAATATTTTAAACATCCTTAGCCACGGATGAGGAGCCTAAGGATTGGAGGGTAGCTCATATTGTTCCATTGTTTAAAGAAGGCCCCAAAAGTAAACCAGGAAATTACACCCTGACATCAGTAGTAGGTCAATTATTGGAGCGTGTTCTGACAGATTTGGTATACAAGTATTTGGCAACCAAGGGATGATTAAGGATAGTTAGCATGAGAGGGGCGAACGTGGGTGCAATGACCAGTCTGGATGTGGGGAGGGAGGCCAAAGCAGTACAGTTAGTGTAGCAGTTAGGACAACTCTGTAACAGTGCCAGTGACCCAGGCTTGAATCTGGCACAGTGGTTCAGGACTTTGTACCTTCTCCCCATGATCTGTGTGGGTGTCTTCCAGATTCATCCCACCCTCCACAAAGTATGGGGTTGGGAGGTAAATTGGGTGGAATTGGACAGCACAGATTTTAATGGGTGAACAAAAGAGAGTATAGGCAGGGAAGAAATGGAGGAGTGGTAGCAAGAGAATCGGGGGCCTGGAGAGGCAAGTGGATGAGGGGGAGAAATGGCATAGTTGGGGGGGAAATTCAGGGAGATGGGAAGAGTTTTGGGGGATGCAGAGGGTCAGGGGATGGGAGAGGTTGGGGCAATGGGGAGTGGGTTGGGGAATGGGGTGATAGGGAGAGAGTTGATAGGGACGGGTGATGGGGAAGAGGGTTTGGAGAATGGGGTGAGGCTCGGGGGAATGGTGAGGTCAGGGGGGTGGGGAGAGGGTCGGGGGATGGAGAGAGGTTGGAGGATCGAGGAGAGGGTTGGAGGATCAAGGATATGTTGCAGGGATCATGCTTTCATTGTCCTCTCAGCACATTTCTATGCCAACATCAATAAAATGTGTGTGGTTGCCCACTGGATATGAGCTGTGCCCATGCAAGTTGGAGATTTCTGTCATTGCACGTCTGACACACTGGTTCCCCATCAATGTTCAGGAGCGGGGTTTGTTATATAAGTCCCATCACCAAGTTTTGAACACTTTAGATGATTAACACCTTGGCTAACGTGTGCACAAAGTAGGCACATGAAGTCAAAGTGTTAGAAAAATAGGATTATTAATTAACATTGTCAAGGTTAGCTCCCATCCCTCCGTGACACCTTACATTCTGGCAGAACATATACAAAAAGCTCCTTGGTTTTGCCCTTTAAAGGTAGCCAGAGCACAGAGAGACAGAATAATCCATTCTGAGGTTTTATTGGACCATGCATAGTTTTGAACAATACTGGAATGTGACAACTTAAATTCAGTCCCTAGTGCCCAACCTCACTACACATAGTAAGCAGATCACAATTCAATCAAAGGCCATTGAGTCTATTGAACCCATGGTACTATTTGTCTGAAATGAGTGACCGGTTCTTGCTGGTGTCTAGTGCTCCCAACCCCAACTCCCCCGCCTCAGTTTACTGCAGCTAAGAGACCTTGAGCAGACAGTCCCCTTTCTCACCTGGGCTACAGCAACCTGGGTCTGTTGTTGCTGCTGCTGGAGCTGTTGCTGGAGGAGCTGGATCTGGTGGTGAATGGAGAGCGGAGTGCCTGACAGTAGACGGCCACCGGCTGGAGGCAGTAGCATCTTGGGAGAGGCAGTCAGGATGTTCAGGCTGTTGCCTCGGAGCTGGAAGAGAGCAGGGAGACGTGAGGATCCTTGTTCACAGAGAAAGAAGGGCTCTGCACCTTTTTTTTCAGGCACTTGCCAAATTAGTAGAAGTGGGACCTGTTTCTGAGGTGGGGGTTATAGTTCAGACCGATTCGAAGAACATTCAGTGAAGAAATCTGAAGAAGCAGAGTTGGAATTGAGAAAAACATGCATATTAGGTCTTCCTCTTCCCTTTGGATTCAATGAGCCAGTTCCTGGGTATGGAGGCGAGGTGGAAAATGTGAACAGGCACGAGGATGGACTAATACAAGGCTATTAAAATGTAGCTGCTCTGAGGGTACCCAATGATAAAAAATGATCAGAGTTGTAGGGATCCGTTTGTCTGGTAATCCACTGAAGGAGCAATGACATGAGACGTGGGTTAGACCCAAAACCTTGTCATGAGCACAAATGAAATTCACGAAAAGGAAAAATGTGTCTCAGAAGCAATTGCAATCCACTCTAGACATAGGAGAACGCTTCAACACTGAAATAAAAGTGGTAAGCATCTGAATTTCTCACCTAATGCCCATTACATTTAATATTCAGATATTTATTTCATGCAGTGTGTTGGGCAGCTGTGCCACATTGCAAAAGCAGAACAATGAGCTATCCTGAAGCTGTATGCTGGTCAAGGCTGCTCACCATAATGAGAAAAGCACATTTAGAGTCATTTTATGATTTGTGAAAAACCAATGAATATTCTTTCTTCCATATGAATTGGAAAGTCTGAATTCATTCTTTGATGCCACGATTAAAAAAAGAGTAGATAGCCTTGCATCCAAAAGCATTTTCATTCAAACATCACCTGCAAATATTACGTAAAACCAGTTCAGTATTCAAGATGATTCCACTTCTAATGTACGATTCATTAACAGGGCGTCACTTTAAGTTAAATAGCACAAAGTGGCCTAATTTGACTATTAACCAGGAGAGTCATGGGGGTTTTATCTCAACTTAGTATTTGGATGAATTGACGTTGTTCTTCTGACTTAAGTCTAGAAACTGCTAATGGACAATTCTAATGGGTGATTATTTAATGAGATTGGAGCGACTTCATCACCAACATCGAAGAACTCGAGATGGCAGAGGCCGACAGCATCGAATCCACGCTGCTAAAGATCCAACTGCGCTGGGTAGGTCACGTCTCCAGAATGGAGGACCATCGCCTTCCTAAGATCGTGTTATATGGCGAGCTCTCCACTGACCACTGAGACAGAGGTGCACCAAAGAAGAGGTACAAGGACTGCCTAAAGAAAGCTCTTGGTGCCTGCCACATTGACCACCGCCAGTGGGCTGATCTCACCTCAAACCGTGCATCTTGGCGCCTCACAGTTCGGCGGGCAGCAACCTCCTTTGAAGAAGACCGCAGAGCCCACCTCACTGTCAAAAGACAAAGGAGGAAAATCCCAACACCCAACCCACCAATTTTCCCTTGCAACCACTGCAACCGTGTCTGCCTGTCCCGCAACGAGCCTGCAGCTGACGTGGACTTTACCCCTCCATAAATCTTCGTCCGCGAAGCCAAGCCAAAGAAGAAGAATCCACAACTCAGTCTGTTGCTTCCTATTTAAGATCAGAATGCAGCCAGAGGAATATCATTCAAAACATATTAAACATTTATTTTCCATAACACTACTAAATGCAATTTGGTGTCTTTAACATATTATTTCCCCTACATTGCTTTAAAATTTCATTCTGCTTGTAAACTCAGAAAGCATATTAATTAATGAATTATTGCAATAATAAGGTGGTACGGTTGGTGTAGTGGTTAGCGCAACACCTTTACAGCGCCAGTGTTTGGGACTGGGGTTCAAATTCCACACTGTCTGTAAGGAGTTTGTACATTCTCCCCGTGTCTGCATGGGTTTTCCCCAGGGGCTCAAGTTTCCTCCTTCCATTTGAAACACGTCGGGGGTCCAGGTTAATTGGGTGGCATGGACTCGTGGGGTGAAATGGTCTGTTACTGTCCTGCATATCTAAAATTTTTTTGAAAATGTTTCCAAGGTTTTCCAAAAATCTTTTATTCAACATACAAGGAAAACAACATGTGCTTAGTCTGAGACCAGCACTCATTTTATTCCATTTTTGGCCAGAGCTCAACTGACCTGTACTTTCTATTTCCCAGTTTTAGCCTTTTCTCATTCTTTCGGCCAAACTGCATGTTTGATCTCAGCCTGAGTATAATTGCAGGTTTACTGATTGGTTCCACAAATGTTCCATTTACACATCTTATGGATTCAACTCTTCGTTTTGTTGCAAGAATTAACATTGCATCAATTGTTAATCCTTTCCAGAAACACTGCTGTCACCTTTGAACGGGTATATTACCCAGTTAGAAAGCGTTAGATTAAAAAGTCACTGAAGTACAGGATTATGCAATAACTAGTGCTCTACCGCCAGTGGGCTGATCTCGCCTCAAACCGTGCATCTTGGCGCCTCACAGTTTGGCGGGCAGCAACCTCCTTTGAAGAAGACCGCAGAGCCCACCTCACTGACAAAAGACAAAGGAGGAAAAACCCAACACCCAATCCCAACCCACCAATTTTCCCCTGCAACCGCTGCAACCGTGTCTGCCTGTCCCGCATCGGACTTGTCAGCCACAAACGAGCCTGCAGCTGACGTGGACTTTTACCCCCTCTATAAATCTTCGTCCGCGAAGCCAAGCCAAGAGACCAATAGTAACAAGGCAATGTAGAAAATAAGGCCCATTATGTCGGATAAATACCATAGTTTCAAGGCTTAATTTATACACAATGACATTGGAGGCTTTTGATTCAAGACAGTCTTATAATGAAATTCTACCATAGTTGTATTCTTCAAATCAAAGAAGACAGTGATTGCTTTGTGCATTCAAACAAAAGCAGTGGAAAAGACTCCATGGCACAGACTGTACTGAATTCCACAACCTACCGTTCTCTTATTAACTCTGAGAAGCCATTCTGATTCACTGCCCAGTTAAGCATTCAGAATATGTAAATATACAGTACAAGATGGGATAAATCCCCCAGACTCGATTAGCAGCTTGCAAAATGATTTCCTCTCAATAAGAATGCTGGATAAACATCGCCCTGTGACATTCAGTGACTTCTACTGCAGCAGAAAATTGACAACAGCAAAGCAAATTTACTTGTTTAACCGGAATAGGTTTCCCAGTGGCAGTGGTGGGATTTGAACTTGTGTTTATAGATTTTTTGGCTGGCCAAACAGGAATTTACTGTTCAACCTACCAAATGGAACATACATCCTTGGATCCAAGGATTGGGAGATTGTTGATCTCTTTATTAATTGAATTGAAGTCACGTATAGTGTAGGAATAAGCCCTTCAGCTCACCAAGCCTGCACTGATCATCCTATATTAATCCTATTTTTAAAATTCTTCCCACCTTCTCAGCAGCTGCCACCACCCCTCTCCCCCCCACCCAAGTCAACCAGTTACTAAATTAATGTTTAGCGCGATGACGCCCTTCTGCAGTTGTACAGGGCCCTGGTGAGACCCCACCTGGAGTATTGCGTCCAGTTTTGGTCTCCAATTTTGAGGAAGGACATACTAGCTATAGAGGGTGTGCAGCGCAGATTTACAAGGTTAGTTCCAGGGATGGCGGGGTTGACATATGCTGAAAGGCTAGAAAAACTGGACTTGTATCTGATGGAGTTTAGAAGGATGAGGGGGGACATGATTGAGGTGTACAAAATTATCAGGGGGATAGACAGGGTGAAGTCGGATTACTTGTTCCCAATGATGGTGGAGACGAGGACTAGAGGGCATAGTTTAAGAATACAGGGTAGGCCCTTTAGGACGGAGATGAGAAAACATTTTTTTACCCAGAGAAGTGTGAATCTGTGGAATGCTCTGCCACAGAGGGTGGTAGAGGCAGATTCGCTGATTATGTTCAAAAGAGAGTTAGATAAGACTCTAGTGGGCAAAGGAGTTAAGGGTTATGGGGATAAGGCTGGAAAGGGGTACTGATGGTAGTGATCAGCCATGATCTGTAAAATGGCGGTGCTGACTTGACGGGCCGAAGGGCCTACTCCAGCTCCTATTGTCTATTGTCTATAAGAGCGTTAGCGACCCGGGCTCGAATCTGGCATTGTCTATAAGGAGTTTGTATGTTCTCCCTGTGTGTGACCTGCATGTGTTTACCCTGGTGCTTTTGATTCTTCCTGACCGCCATAACATATGGGGCTGGAGGTTAATTAGGCAGGATGGATCTCAATGGCCCGAATTGGCTTCCACCATGTTGTAAATATTTTTTTTGATTTTTAAATTTAAATCAATGCAACCAAATAAACTGCTGACCTGCATGTCTTTGGGATGTGGAAGGAGACCCATGCAGACAGAAGGAATACATGCAAACTTCACAAAGGCGAAGTGGAGGTGAGCTTCGTCCATCAGTTACTGGTGCTCTGAGGCAGCGGCTCTACTAGCTGTGCTATTTTGTTAGCAATGTAATGGGCTGAGTTCAGGCTACCACCTTCCACTCTGATGTCTTGATCAAGAAGCTGAGGAGTGTCTGCATCAGTGTGAAGATATCAGTGATGGCCCTTCTAAACTTACAGTCTTGTATAAGCTCCATCACAGAAAGAGGAAAGGATTTGGCGATGTACACATTTCCTTTAAGTAATGCAACATCTCCAAATTCTTTGGAATTCCTCTTGCCTGTGTATCTTGCCTATCCTCAAGGACCCCCACCACCCAGAGCCTTCTTCTCTCTGTTACCATCGGGACAAAGGTACAGGAGCCTGAAGATGAGCACTCAGTGGCACAAGGACAGCTTCTTCCCCTCTGCCAACAGATTCCTGAATAATCAATGAACCATAGACACTGCTCTGATTTTTTTCTTTTTCTCGCACTATTTTTATTTATTTTGTAAGGGGTTTTTATATAAATATTTGCTCTGTGACGCTGCTGTAAAGCAACAAATTTCATAACGTGTTCATGACAATAAATTCTGATATGCTGTGAATACTCAGAGTTGGGAAGAAGCATTTTGATTTCAAGGACATCAGGTTCTTGCGTTGGGAGCACCCAGAAGTCAGAAAAAGAGGTGCACCACCTCACAAATTAGTCACTCACTTGCCCCACCTCAGCCACCCACTTTCCCAACCAGTGGAAGAATCTATACTTCCAACCTCAGAGCCCACAAACAAAAGAGTGGAAGCAAGTCAACTTGGTCCCCAAAGGGTGTCTATTAGATTTAGCCACACCTGATGATGCCCAACCTGGTACTGTAATGCAATGAAGTTCTTCTTTGCTCTTTCCTACCCTGAAGGCCTTCTCCTTTGCTCTCTTGTTTTACTTACTATAATGCAGTGCAACACAGAGGTTATCCAACCCACTCCAACACATTTGGCTGGCTCCATCCATTTTCCAGGACAATACCACCATCTTCTATGAAACCCAAATAGTTGTGAAAAGTAAACATTTCCCTCTTTCCACCCAGACCTCACCATACTTAGCATCATACAAAACGTTCTGAACCTTAACATCTATTCTCCAGCAAGGCAACAGTGAAGGCTGAGGGAACTAGCAAGACAATACATACAGATCTGCGGAAAGAAAAGCAACAGAAGATTTCTGGCTTCAGTCTTCCAAGTCGCTCACATACATCTATTTATCATCTCTGCAAAAACTGGTGGTTAGATTTTTGAAAAAGAAAGTACATTTGATACACAAGGTGAAAAGAAAGTTATATCTAGAGTGTGGTTCTGGTCTCATGCACAAATGATTGTACATATGACGATTCATTGCTCGATGTACCTTTATGAGGGAAGTATTGCAAAGATGTAGCCTGCTACTCATATGGAATTACAATCCATCAGCCATGCAAATAATGAAACTCTGAGGCCTTTCCTTCACATTTCCTCTTCCAGAAACTCCACAAAGCAGGTTTAAATCTCACACCACAACACTGATCCTGATGAGGGATTTTAATGTTGCATTTTAATATTCCTGATGATACAGGGTGATAGTGTGAGTTGTGAGGAGAACGTGCAGAAGCTTCAAGGGGACGTGGAGAGGATGTGACTGCAGGGGTGTAGTGCTTATTTTTTTAGGTGCTGTTGCTCACCAAAAACGGCAACAATGAGGTGCCTGGAGCTGCCCCCTGAGGTGCCGGTGCTCTGGTAGCACTGTACCCCTGGTGACTGGTCATATACTGTGCAATTGGATCTTTGATTTCCTCACCTCCAGAACTCAATCATGGTGGATTAGCAAGAACATCTCCTCCACAATCACCAGAGCACCAGAGTTTCATATTAAGCCCCCTTCTCTCCTCACTATACACCTATGAATGCGTGGCTTGGTGTTAGAACAACACCAATTACAAATTTGCTGACCATACCACCATAGTAGTAGAAACACAATGCTGGAGAATCTCATCAGGTCAAACAGTATCTTTTATATAGCAAAGATAAAGATACATAACCAATGTTTCTGGCTTGAGCCCTTCAGCAAGGTTTGGAAAAATGTCAGCAGGCATCCAAATGAAAAGGTAAGGGGGAGGTGTGGTCGCAAAGACAGGAGGTAATAGGTGGAGAAGGGGTGGCACAGCAGCAAGAAAGGGAAGGAGGGGTGGCTAGGTGAATAGAGAGGGAGGGGGTGAAAAGCTGAGGGAAAGAAGACAGGGGGAAAGGAGAGCAGGTTACCAGAAACCGGAAAAGTCAATGTTCTTGGTGGAATAGTACATGCTCTCTCTGCTAATTACTTGCCTCCACTGTGGCAGGTTGTATAAAAAGGTTGGTGGGGGGGGTTAAGTCAGCATACAGGAGGGAGATTAAAAACCTGGTTAAATGGTGTACTAACAACAACCTCTCACTCAATGTCACCAAGATCATGGAGCTGAGTGCAGACTTTAGGAAAGGAAAACCAGAGATGGTGTGATCCAGTGATCACTGGGAGATCAGAGGTGGAGAAGGTGAGCAAAATTAAATTCCTGGTCAGCACCATCTTAGAGGAACTTTTCTGGACTCGTCGTACTACTGCCATTGTGAAGAAAGCATATCGGCACCTCTACTTCCTCAGGAGTTTGCATAGGTTCGGTGTGATATTAGAAATCTTGGCAAACTTCCAGTGGAAGGTGTGGTGACTGGCTGCACAACAGCCAATGGAGGTGATACCTCTGACCAGAAGCTCTAAAAATGTAGTGGACACAATCCAGTACATCACAAGCAAAATTCTCCCCACCATCGAAAACATCCATATGGAAAACTGCTGTTGAAGAGCAGCAGCTATCCTCAAGGATCCACATCACCCAGGACATGCTCTGTTCTTGCTGCTGTCATCAGATAAAGAAGTGCAGCTGCCACAAGACTCATCTTCTACATTCAGAAAAAGTTGCTATCCCTCAACCTTCAGATCTCTGAACAACACTCATTCAGAGACTCATTTAAGGACTCCTACTTTGCTCATTATTTATTAATGAATATTTATTTTTCTGTAATTGGACTGATTGGAGACTGGAAATGAGGAAATCCAGGATCCAACTGCACAGTGGGTTTCTTGACCCAGATGTTTCAATGTGGAACTGTAGTCAATAAAGGGCATCCTGATATACATGTCCTTGCTGTCCAGGTATTCCAGAGGTTTTGTGTGGAGTCAATGAAATGGCATTGGTTGCAGCAAAAGGCAAATTGGAATGTTGCCGCTCAGACAGGAGCTGATTTGAAAGGATGCTGAGGGCAAGAAGGGCTTCCCAAGGGCATCAGATGTTGAAGACTTCCTGAATGCATCAGAGGTTTGGACCTGGAGCTCAAGTTGCTAATGGTTTGAACTGGAGTCTGCAAGTGTAGAGGCTACTGGAATGCTGGAGGAAAATCCACTAACACTCAGTATCTCTTTCACCTAATGCTAGGGGTTCTGGGCAATGCTCATGGCGACTCTTTGTTTTCCTTATGGCAGGCAAAAGTTAAATGATATCATGTACATTACATTTTTAATGTATTATTATGTGACAATAAAAGGAACTTTTGAACATTCAGTTCAGAAAAAATTAGGAAGGCAAATGTTGTATTGGTCAATATTACAAGAGGTTTTGAGCACGAGTAGAGACATCTTACTGAAATTATAGAATTCTCTGGTGAGACCCTACCTGGAATATTATCTCCCTACTTCAGGAAGTGTATCCTTTTCAGCAGAAATAGTCCAGTGAGGATTTACCAGATTTATTTCTGGATGAGTGGAGTGCACGAGTGGTTGTCGTGAGCAGAGATGAAGCAGGCTGAGCCTACATTCTCTCAAATTTTAAAGAAGAGCGGGATCAAGAGATGATCTTGTTGAAATGTACAACATTTTTATACAGATTTACAGGGCTACAATGCCTCCCCTCACTGTGCCCAGAATTAGAAGTCAGTCTCAAAATATCGGGTTAACCATTTAAAATAGATATGACAAAAAAAAAGAGAAATATATGTACTTCTTTATGTCAAACAGATCAATGAAAATGGAGAGAAGAATTCAGAAATATGCAATGAAGCAAATGATTATCCATGACCATGGAATGTGGCATAACATTCCAGAAAGGCTGAATGGCCTTCTCCCATTCCTATTCACCATGATTCTAAGTCTCTAAACCCAGAGGTATCTTTTTAAATCTGGCCGAATGTGAGCACGTGAAATTAGAGAGTGAGAGAGATACAAGAAGGAAAAAAAAATGTACAAAACTGGAGGGAGGTTTCAAAGATATGGGCATCGGTGCTTGGCAACATTTACAAAGGAGAAGGAAAGCGGAAGACCTGAGAAACTGATGGCAAAACTATGCAAGTAGATACTGGACGGTCGTTGTGATGTTCAAGGGTTAGATGCAACACAGGAAATGCATAGCAACCCTTCTTTGTTCCTGCTGGAAGATAATTTGCAGAAAGTTGAACGTAAAAGGCAAGTAGTGAAAAATAATCAAGAGCACAATATGAGCCATCAACTGTGGTGTAAATCACACAGCCCATATTTGCTCTGATTAAATTCCATAGCTGAGCACAGTGGTCAGTGAATTGAGGTTCCATAAATATCATTCCCAGCTGAAGTTTAATTAATTTGTGCATTACTTTACAGGAGAGCCTTCAGTTATTGCATCTGCAGCCGTTGCCTTAAAGTTGAGCCTTCCTTCTTAAACCAATGGTTAGATTCAGTCAAAGCAGAAGATGGGGTAGAGGACAGAGTGAGGCTTGGCAGGGGTGGGGGGGTGGAAGATGGCTGTTAATTCTGGCAAGACAGACTGTCTTGATTGCTCTCAATCAGTGGAATTTTGGACCAGCAGCAGTTCTTTCAATCTAATGCTGCTACCACTTTGTTATTGAGGCACCCAGTGTATCAGGACACTTGAGAGGAGATTTACTACAACGGTATTGCAATGTGCTTTGAATTTAACTACTCAAAAATCTACGTAAATCCCTGCAAGGTAAAGGGAATGTCATTTTATTAAACAATTAAGACATCCACAGGACAACAGATTTCACATCGTCCACCTTCTGTTAATATTGTCATCTCATATCAGTTCCAGCAAATCAAACTAACTGTGTGATAAGGCTCCTGCTGTTATAGTGTGCTGGTTCAGGAGGAGTTCATTTTCAAGCTTATGTCCATGAAACTCTACAATCTAAAAATTCAATTGTGTGATCCTGTTTTTTTTCTCCCCATCCAGAGATTTGCAGCTTAAAATTGATTTATTTTTCAGACTGAAACACAGGATTGAGATTGTTTGGTGCCACTGGAAATTTACCAAGGTTAGCACAATGCTATTACTGCATCTGTGACGCGGGTTTGAATCCAGTGTTGTCTGTCAGGAGATTGTACGTCTCCCCATGAGCTGTATGAATTTTGCCCAGGTGGACCAGTTTCTTCCCAACCCTCCAAAAACATATGGGTTGGTAGGCAGCGTGGCTAGAATCAGCTTTTACCATGATGAAAATAAATTTAACATTTTAATTTATTTAAACTTTACCAGGGAATTGTACTGACCACTGCAAGCTAGCCCACTCCTGTGACCACACAGAACAGCCTACATTGGTTTCCAAAACTTTTGGCTGCTGGGTATATTTTGTTTAATGAGAAATGCACCAAAATAACTTCTGCAGCCTTTGCTAAAGCTTGGGGGAACAACAGAAACAAGTAGCATCAGTGAGATCGTCAACCATTTGGTGCCTCTTAAGAGAGTTCCTTTTCTTTTCCTCCCCTCTTTCTTCTTTGTAAGATGGCACCAGAGTGTGGCCACCCTTTGCTAGCATTTTCATGGAACCAAAATAGTGCTTTTCACTGTATCTTGGCACCTGTGATAACAATAAGTTGAAGTCAAAATTTCCTCAAAGCTTTGAAATGTGATTCACATTATCCTCAGTTGAACCTTTGTTCGAGTTTGTGGCCTGAATTTTCTTCCAGGTCAAATGATTGGTTGGGTGACAGAGTGTATTTGATCCATAATTCCATGGACAACCTTTAGATTTTGTCTGCTGGCAGAGTTTGAGCCATATGGTTACAACTAGGAAATATAATTCATTTATTTAAATAGGTGGAATAAAACTGGATTCTTTCTTCTGCAAGGGGAAGTGTTCTGCTTGGAGGTCAATAACTAGTGGATTCCCTCATGGATCTGGTGAGGTCGGAATAGATTATGTGCTGGCCAATGTTGAGATTAAGGAAGAGGAAGTGTTGGATCTTCTTAAAAACATTAAGATTGCTAAGTCTCCAGGGCCAAACACAATATATACCAGGTTGCTGTGGGAAGTGAGAGAAGAGATAGCTGGGGCAGTGGATATACTCTTTGAGTCCTCTTTGACCACAGGGGAGATTGCTGGAGGATTGGAGAATGGCAAATGTAGCCCCCCCCTGTTTAATAAACATAATAGGGAGAATCCTGGGAATTATAGACCCCTGAGTCTTACGTCAGTGGTGTGTAAACTAATGGAGAGGATTCTTAAGGATAGGATCTATGAGCATTTGGAAAGTCTCAAGGATAGTCAGTATGGCTTTGAGAAGGGAAGGTCATATCTCACGAACCTAATTAAGTTTTTTCTGGAGGTAACAAAACAAATTTATGAGGGTAGGGTGGTAAATATGGACTATATGGATTTTAGTAAGGCATTGAACAAGGTCCTCCATGAGAGACTCATCCAGAAAGTCATGGGGCATGGGATCCCTGGAACCTTGGCTGTGTGAATAAAAAAATTGGCTTGTATATAGAAAGCAGAGAGTGAAGTTGTGGATAATGCTGAAGGTTGTCATAGGTTACAAAAGGATATAGAAAGGATGCAGAGTTTGGTGGAAAAATGGCAGATGGAGTCAATCTGGATAAGTGTGAGGTGATGCATTTTGGAAGGACAAACCAGAAAGTTGAATACAGGGTTAATGGTTGGTTACTTAAGAGTGTGGATGAACAGAGGGTCCTTGAGATCCAAATCCATACCTCCCTCAACATCGCCGTGCAGGTGGATAGAATAGTTAAGAAGGTCAGTGAGATGCTGGGTTTCATTAATAGGGGGATTAAGTTCAAGAGTCAAGAAGTCATGTTGTAATTCTACAAATCTCTGGTGAGACCACAGATAGAGTATTGTGTTCCACTCTGGTCACCTCATGATAGGTAGGATATGGAAGCTATAGAGAGGATGCAGATGAGATTTACCAGAAGGTTGCTTGGATTGGAAAATAAGTCTTAGGAGACAATGGACTTTTCTTTTTGAGGCAAACAAGAATGAGGGAGACTTAATAGAGGTCTAAAAGATTATGAGAGGCATTGATAAGGTGGACAGCCAGCTCCTTTCTCCCAGGGCAGGAATAGGAAACACAAGAAGACATACATACAAAGTGAAGTGAGGGAAGTTTAGGGGAGACATCAAGGGTATTTTTGCTTTTACAAAGAGATCTGTGGGTGCCTGGAATTCCTTGCCAGGGATGGAGGTGGAGGCTGGAACATTAGGGGCATTCAAAAGACCCTTAGACAGGTATATGGATGGAAGAAAAATAGAGTACATTTTTTTAAGGAATATATGGTTCAGCACATCAAGGGCCAAAGGGCCTGTACTGTGCTGTTGTGTTCTATTCTCTTTTCCTGCTTTATCTTTCCTATTGTAGAAAAGTTTGAATCTTTCTCTCTGCTGGGATGTGGCCCCACAGGCACCAATCCTGTCAATGTCTTTGGGATGTGGGAGGCAAGTGGAGCACCCAGAAATTGCAAATTGGAAAACACACACACACGATCACAGTGTGTAAAGGCAATTTGGCCATGGAGCTCAACGTTAATCTCATAACCTTGAGGTTCCAAATCATGTAAGGTCTCCCAGTACACGTCCGGTAGATGGGCATCAAAATGGTTAGCTTGCATTTCTTTTGCTTAATTTTTTTCCTCTTGAGCTTAAATAAAAGCAAAAAGGCTGCATCCCTCGTGTGGTTTTTCCGCAGCTTCTTTACAATTAATTACGGAGGCACAACAGTTAGCGCAACATTATTAGAGCAGCAGCAATCTGGATTTGAATCAGGCACTGTCTGTAAGGATTTTGTACATTCTCCCTGTATCTGCATGGGTTTCCTCCCATCCTTTAAAAATGTATGGGATTTGTTGGTTAATTGGTGCATTTGGGTGGTATGGGTTTGTGGGCCAGAAGGGCCTGTTACATGATGTATGTCTAATTTAAAAATTTTAATTGATTCTTTTCCTGCTTGAAGCTCCCGAGCCTTCATTGGGATGCCATTCCAGAGACGTGGATTAACCACTTGCAACTTATTCACTAAGCCCAATAGAGAGTTAGTGGAGTATTTGACCGTGTAGAGCTTGTCGAAAGAATCAAAGACTTGTTGATCCAAACCAAGGCTTTTATTAGCAGGAGCTAACAGTGGCCGACCAGTCCGGAATGATCCGACCTGGCTAGGGACACAACCCTTTAAGGCCCAGACAGTAGGCGTGGCTAAGCTCTCAACCAATCACTGTAAGCACAGTCTAGATACTGTAACTATATACACTGGTGATAGATCTGTACTATCACAGACCGTCACGTTCAAACTTTCAGCACAGGCTGCATAATAACTCTGGACCTGCTCTCTTCTCCAGCTGAGATCATGCAGGCCAGATGAGACTATAGAACAGAAGAAGGAAGCTTTAACTATCTGTTAAACAACACCTCATTTCACTAATCAATGGCGAGAGAGATAACTGACTTCCATGATTTTACTTTGATCAAACCCTTTTAGAAAGGGGAGAAATATTCTCCTTCTTCAATGCCAGAACTTTCACGGGGTCCTGAATTGGACATGACTTCCTCTTTCAGCCTAGCCCACCCTGGAATTGGAGGACTACATAAATTAAAATGAGGAAGTTGGTTTTGCATGCAATCCAGCTATTGAAAATGTTCGTAGCACAGCACTGAAAATGTAGCACAGAGTGCAGAGTTACAGAGAGAGAGCAGCAGAATGGACAGCGTTAGCTATCTTGGGAGTGTTAGAGTTGAGGGATCTGCTAGGATGTTCCCTTGATCTAGCACCATCTTATGCCCACTCCAGTACACTGGTGGTTAGGATCCTGCCTCAATATCTAGACCAGAAAACCTGCAAACCTCATTCACTGATTTGTGCTAACCACCCACCTTCCTGCCCTATATTCACTTGACACTCTATCTGGTGAACCATATTGCCTGAAGCTGCCCTGGGGTACAGGCTGTGCATTGCTTTCATCAATCTGATGGTTTTATGAGTTTTCCTATGGTCATTTACCTTCATGATAATGAGAGCTGTGCATTACTTCCTGCCAAAGATAGCCTGGGTAAAATAAATGCACATTAATAAACGGTGGTATAGAATTCACTGAAATTCTGTTTCCAAACCCACCCACAAAAAGAATTTTTATCTGCTGCTTTCTTTATTTTTCTTAACTAGAGTCCATCCAAATTTAATTACAAAGTGAAAATTACTTGGAATGCCAAACTATTTACACTTCTAATTAGCTTGGAGCTACTTGGATGTACATCCAAACTTTCTTAAAACATTTATTACTGGGAAAAAGGAAGCTTGGATAGAAGTCGTGGATTGAGTCACCACCTTTATAATTTTCTGTGTGAAGTTCCATGATAAATGACCTGGAAACTGAGTTTCAGCAGCTGTTCACCTTTAATGGGGCATTACGAACAACTCTTGCTTCTTTTCTTTCCCTTTCTATTTTACACAGAGCTTGAAAGCCGGGTTTTATCTGCCTTTCGAGTGCTGTGTGGGTCTTTACTTACCAGTCTTCGATCCACCTCGTCTCAGCAGTGGAGTGCATTTGACACACGGAGCCAGCTTTATTTCGGTTCTGTGTGAACACACAAGCCTGCTACTAGACACGGGACATGCCTACGGGAATACCCCGGCTTAGCTATATAAAAGAGGCTCACTACTTATCAAATCGACTCCAATGATTTATGGTATTGGGCACTCTGAAACTTGGGTTACAAATAGATACTGGAAAGTCAGAAACATTTAGAGGAGTTGGCTTGGTATCATAGAAATTTTGGGTAAACTACTGTACTACTGCTGAGACTGCAAGCACTTTTCCAACATCATTGTAAATAGTGACACAAGTGCTTCAGGCTATTAAGAGAGAACATTTTCAGTTGCCTGTTGAATGAGACAAGAGGAGTCCTTTCTTCTCACAGGCCAGAACTGAGAGATGACCAATCATCTCATCTTATAAACAATGCTCTGTAAACTGACCCTCAGGTAGAATGAGCTCACATCAGTTTAAATCCATTCAACTACTGGAATCCAGAGAGGAGTCTTTCATACAGTAAAAAAAAACCTGAGTGTAAAGATGGAGATCTTCCACTCTTGGGTCAGTTTGCCACTCTGCATGAACGTACAGCCGCTGCAACAGCTGGTTAGGGGTGGGCTGATGATGGTGCGATGACACCGTCAGCCCATGACCCATCTCACTCACCCCTCTCCTTCCATGACCCACTCCGGGCAGGAGCAACCGGCGGGGGCCGTCAGGGGAAGGCCGGTGCCGGCTGTGACAGCCCCGCCAGCCACCTCACTGGGCTGCAACTTCCTTTGGGCCACTCGTCAATGCCAGCAGCTCAATACACGGCAGAGCAATGGCCGTCCTCGCTACCTAGAATCCCCCACGCAGCTGAAACGTTCCGGAAAATGCAGTGGCTCCAGATGATGTACCAATGCACTGCTCGACATAAAAAGAGCACTGGAGCAGCCTTTTAGGGCTGTTCCAGACAGGTAAGTTTAAAATTTTTATCTGCCTCTGAAGCCAGCCTCGAAGAGGAGGCCCAGCATGAAAACACCTACTGAAAGAATTTATAAGCCATCGTCTGAGAATATCAGAGAACCTATTGTAGAGTTATTGGGCAGCCAATGAAGGAGTGACATAATTCAAAATATAAAACAGCCCTCATCCAGATATCCTCCATTACCTGCACATCTGCACCGACCCACCCTCCCCCAAGTGCAACAAGGACAAGTTTCCCCTTGCCCTCACCTGCCACCCCACCAGCCTCTGCATCCAACATATCATCCTCTGCCATTTATACCACCTACTATGTGATTCCCACCACCAGACACATCTGCTCCTCTCCGCCTTCCTCATGGACTGCTCCCTCTGTGACTCCCTCATCCACTCATCCCTTTCCACTAATTGCTCCCTTGGCACCTGCCCCTGTGACCACAGGAAACGACACACTTCTGCCCACACCTCTTCTCTCACCACCATTCGAGGCCTTAAACAGTCCCACCAAGAGAAGCAACATTTCACTTGTGAATCTGCGGGGGCCATCTACTGCATCCAGTGCTGCTGTTGCAGTCTCCTCTACAGCGGAGAGACTGGACGCAGACTTGGTGATCACTTTGCTGAGCATCTTTGATCTCTCCACCACAATAGCGAGGATCTCCCAGTGGTAACCTATTTAAATTTAAATTCCCTTCTCCATTCCCATGCTGACATCTAGGTCCATGGTTTCGTGCACTGGCAGACTTGGAGGAACAACACCTCATGTTTCTGGGCACCCTTCAATCAGATGGCATTAACATTGACTTCTCCAGTTTGCATTATCCCCACCACACCCCTCCCTCACCGTCTCTTTCTTCCTCTATCCCAATGTCTCTTTTCCTCTAGCTCTCTCTTTTTCTCCCTCTCTCCCTTTTCCTTCAGGTCTGCATTCAAGCCACTCCCCTCCCCTGATCAATTCTCACCTTTCCTCTCCTGTCCTCTTCTCCATGTCCAATGATCACTTTTAGCTTGTTGGCCGGTGCTCCTCCACCCCCAGCCTTTTTATTTAGGTGCCTGCCTGCTTTTTGGCTCAGGTCCAAAACATTGGTTTCATATCTTTACCTCCCCAGGATGCTGCAAGAACTGCTGAGTTCCTCCAGCTCTGTGTGTTTACTGGAGATACTCAGCAGGTTAGGACAGAATAGTAGAAATTTAACACAGTTTTTCTCTCCACAGATGCCACTTGACCCACTGAGCATTTTCCATTTTTCATTTTGGATTTCCAGCAATTTCTGTTTTTTTGCTTTATAAATTTTTTTAAAGCTGCTCACAAGCCTCTCCTACCTTCCTTCATCACACCCTTTCATATTATTAATCTTTCAATTTTAGCTACTGTCCCATGAAATGCATTATTAGTTGGTCTCAAAAACTTCACGACACTAAGAGATACAGCACAGAAACAGTTCCTTCTTCATAGCCATCATACCGCCTTCACCTGAACCCATTTGATTCTTCCCTCATTCCCATTGACATCTATCCTGATTCAACCACTCATTGAGACTTAGGGTAATTTACAGTGACCAGTTCACCAACCAATCTGCACATTTTTCTGGGACATGGGTGGAAACTGGAGCAGCTGGGGAAAACCAACACAGCCACAGGCAGAATGTGCCAACTCCACAAAGACAGTGCTGGAGGTCAGGAGTGAACCAAGGTCACTAGAACAGTGAGGCAGCAGCTCTACCATCTGTGTTGTTGTGGTGCCCTTGATTTACTAGTCCGTGATTAACTTTTTTAACATCTCATAAAATGGCTGTGTAGCATGCACTAATAAATGTTATTATTCTTTAATAATAGGAGCTACAGAGATTATAGAGGAGGCATTATTGATTCATGACACAGAAAATGACTGAACAGCCCATGGGTTTTGCAACTCATGTGGAAAGATCTATTCCAGAATTGTCTGGTGTGCCCAGGGATCTACCCTTGGCCCTCTCCTTCCTTCCCTCAATGTGCTGAACACAGTGCAGGTTTCTATTTCTTGTCTGCTGATGAATAGCTTTCCCGCATACTGCCTTCACGGACCACTGTTACTATACTGTCAAAATAGATCCCTTGCATTCAGAGATTTCCTCGAGTAAGATCAAACTGCTAGTTATTGACCCACATCGCCGACTGTTTCCATCATCAATTCCAACCTTTTCCCTGGCAATAACTTGAGCCTACCAATTCACATCTTAGGACATGGAAGGGAAACAGAGCACCCAAAGGAATCCCATGCAAACACAGAGAACCTTTATACTCCCAAATGAGATCAGGATTGAACCTGGGTCTGAAAATGTGAGACTGTGACTCTGCTAGCTGCACCACTGGGCCACCCTCTCGTTAACTTAGTCACGTCCACCAGTTACCCTCGAGGGAAAGTTTATGTGTCCTGTTCCTATTATAAGTAAATATTGAGAGGCGTTAGAGTGGCAGCAAGTTTACATCAGTCTGACGTTAGACCTGTTAAATATGTAATGAAAATTCCTCTAAGGAAGCATTCTATTGAAAAAATATTTTACAACTCTGCAAATAAAATACTCTGAGGTAATTGTCACATAATTTGCATTTAGCTGAGCTTCATTTCAGAAGAAATCAATCGGTAATTTGCTGATCATTATTTAGAAAGAAAAATGCAGGCAATTTGCTACTTGTGCCCTTTGAATCAACACGTGAACAGGGCAGCTAGATTGTCTTGACAATAAAGTGTGTTGAATTTGTTTGAATAAATCATCAGTGGTATAATGTTAGTTAGACATATTGTTGAGTGATCCCACTTTTTAAAGGTGCAGTGTTTATTAAGAATACACATTCAAAGGGTACATTGAGAAAGCAGGCAGGCAGTGTTTATGGGGTGTGAAAGAACAAGTTTAACGAATATGCTTAACAAAGGGTTTGTGGCGGCTCACCACAAGGCAGGCGAACGGGCCCCGCTTGTAATCCATGCGGCGGGGCAGCTGGCCAAAATGGCGCCGTTGGGGTTTCCCTTCCTTCCTGCTCTGTGCTCAGAAACCCGCGCTTGGGGACCACGTGATGCCCAGGTGACGTCAGCGCCCTCCAGCGCGGTTCTCAGCCAGGTCCAGGCTGAGAGTATAAGTGCAGCCCAGCAGCCTGCAATAAACTAGTCTGCTCACTGAGCTCAACCCGTCTGGTTGTGTGTGTTATTGCAGGAGCAGTGTAGCCGCCACTACAATTGGTGACCCTGACTGGTTCAAACGTCCTTAAACCCATTATGAGCGAGCCTGGGATCAGCGCTATAGCCATAAAACTGCCTAAATTCTGGGTTCAGGAGCCGGAGACCTGGTTTGGCCACACGGAGGCCCAGTTTCACCTCCGCCAGATTTCGTCCGACACGACCAAATTCTACCATGTGGTCACTGCCCCGGACCAGGCCACCACCAGATGTGTGCTGCACCTTGTTCAGCACCCACCCGCCGAGGACAAGTACGAGACCATCAAGCGAGTGCTTACCGCGTGCCTCAGACTATCCAGACACCAGCGAGCCACTCAGTTGCTGCACCTCGACGCCCTGGCGACAGATCCCTGATGGAACTAATGGACGAGATGCTTGCGGTCATGGGTGAGCACACCAACTGCCCACTTTTCGAGCGCATCTTCCTTGAACATATGCCTGGGGACATCTGCCCGCTGCTGGTTCAGGAGACCCGAGGAAGGTCGCCCAGAAGGCCCAAGAGCTCGCACGATTCTCGGAAGGCTCAGTGGTTCAGCAGGTCACGAGGCACAGGCACGGGCACAACCATGCCAAGCACGCCCCTAGCACTGCGGTATAGCACCCAGCCCCTGCAGGGGCCACCAAGAGTATAACCAAGGCCGCAGCATCCGCTTCAGGCCTCTGCTTTTACCACCAGCGCTGGGGAGCCAAGGCCTGGAAGTGTCATCAGCCCTGCTTATTCCAGGGAAACGACCAGGTCGGCCGCTGTTAATGGCTGCAGCGGCTGGCCAAGGACACAGCCTTCTCTACCAGCAGGACTCAGTCAGTGGCCTGCTGTTCCTCGTTGACACTGGAGCCCAGATCGGTGTCATCCTGGTCACGGTCATCGAATCCAGGAATCGACCTTGTGGACCTCCCCTCCGTGCGACCAACGCAATGGCAATCCGGACGTATGGAGACAAGACAGTCCACTTCCAGGTCCGGGCTGAGAGTATAAGTGCAGCCCAGCAGCCTGCAATAAACTCGTCTACTCACTGAGCTCAACCCGTCTGGTTGTGTGTGCTATTGCAGGAGCAGTGTAGCTGCCGCTACAGGTTAATGATTTAGGTGAGAAAATACAGTAGTTGCTTTAGCCGTTTTCAGGTACATTCTCCGCCAAGAATGCACCTGCAGAGGTGGATACAGCCCTGAGGAATGGTCTTTCAGGTGGCAGCCCAGAAAGCACTGCACTGTCAATCTGTAAGGGACAGCTGCAGGAGAGGCACCTCGGAGCGCACTCCAGCTTCTGTCAGCATGGGATGTCGGGGGGGGGGTGGCCGGCGTGGGACGTCGGGGCAGGGGCAGCAGGGAGGGGGGCTGTCAGGCACAGGGATTTGGGTTGCTGGTGGATTGTCATCAGCCCACCCCCTAGCAGCCGCTTTCAGGTGGCTGCGTTCAGGTGCCTCGGGGGACTGCTCAGATGCGGAGATTATACCTCCCAGAGTACACCACCGAGCTGCATCAGGCTCTTTCAGGTGGTCTCCTGACAGCTGCATTCGGGTAGAATATGCAACTTTACATCGGGGTATTCTGGCCACCTGAAAGAGGCTTTTGTAACATGGTGGAATGTGATTGCCTTCTAATATGGCCTTTCCTGTGCTGTAGTAGATAGTAAATAACACCAAAATAATGTAGTAATGTAAATATGAGAGGAAGGGCAGCCTGACACCACAAAGGAACATATTGTGTAAAAATAAGTATCACCAGCTGTATGAAACTCTTGGGGTCTCACGCAGATCCCCGCCCAAAGGTGTATAAAGGTGGGATGAAGGCTTTGTATACTTTGAGTTGGGGCTCAATGTAGAGAATAAGTTACTGTACTCTTTCTTTATACCCCTTCTCCCACTAGTGTTATCCCACTAGTGAATTAATACAGTATTGTATGCTTAAATGGTTCTGCTGTTTGTTTTATTATAGCGCGAGCTAACTTTCATGGGGGACATGTTGAGCTTGTAGATAATGACTTGTGTGTCCAGATCAGAATCAACTGGCATGTATACAAGGGCCTTTCCTGCCTCATGGAAGACTGAGGCTCCAGTTTCCAATTCATCTGGATCAGTAGGTTATTTGGTCCATTGATGAGAGGTAGAATCTGGGAAGAGGTTAATGGGAATGGTGGAAAAATAAAATGGATTTGTTCAGCATTAGTGTGAAGATGGTTGGCTGACGATCAGCATAGACGTTGTGAGCTGAAGGGATTATTTGGGTGCTGTATCTCTCTCAATGAAGCAAAGAATTGGAATTCTTCACAATACTGCGTATTGTATGCAGTAAATATGCCTCCTCCACTCAGCTTTATGATGATCAGCCAGTGATTTCTGGTGAAGGATGTTCTCCCTCCCATCATTTTGTTGAATCCCCTCACAAGTTGCCAAACACACTTGCTGAAAGGAAGAGTTGTTGTGGTTTAAGAGACAAGAGAAAGGCAGATGACAGACCTTGTAAGGGTGTTTCTCAGACATAAAGGCATTAGGCAGTAGCCTAATGGCATGATGCAGTATGATTATGGGTCGTGTTAGGTGACTTATTGACAAAATGAAGGAATTGTGGCAAGGAATTGTTAATGAACAATGTGGTCCAGATTTCACTAATCTTGCTGATAATCGATTAGTCTATCTGGTTCAGTAACCGGAATGTGTTGGTGTTCTTGCTCCTCATTCCCTCTGTAACACCGTCAGTGACCCTGTCGGGAAAGACAGCACTGTCTGAATAAGCAGTGGGAAGTTTACCTTCCATTTAATGCAATTTTACTCGCCCAAAGTAGTCCTGGTTTGGCCAATCTTCCATCCTGTCTCTTCTTCTTTGGCTTGGCTTCGCGGACGAAGATTTATGGAGGGGGTAAAAAGTCCACGTCAGCTGCAGGCTCGTTTGTGGCTGACCAGTCCGATGCGGGACAGGCAGACACGATTGCAGCGGTTGCAAGGGAAAATTGGTTGGTTGGGGTTGGGTGTTGGGTTTTTCCTCCTTTGCCTTTTGTCAGTGAGGTGGGCTCTGCGGTCTTCTTCAAAGGAGGCTGCTGCCCGCCAAACTGTGAGGCGCCAAGATGCACGGTTTGAGGCGTTATCAGCCCACTGGCGGTGGTCAATGTGGCAGGCACCAAGAGATTTCTTTAGGCAGTCCTTGTACCTTTTCTTTGGTGCACCTCTGTCACGGTGGCCAGTGGAGAGCTCGCCATATAATACGATCTTGGGAAGGCGATGGTCCTCCATTCTGGAGACGTGACCCATCCAGCGCAGCTGGATCTTCAGCAGCGTGGACTCGATGCTGTCGACCTCTGCCATCTCGAGTACCTCGACGTTAGGGGTGTGAGCGCTCCAATGGATGTTGAGGATGGAGCGGAGACAACGCTGGTGGAAGCGTTCTAGGAGCCGTAGGTGGTGCCGGTAGAGGACCCATGATTCGGAGCAGAACAGGAGTGTGGGTATGACAACGGCTCTGTATACGCTTATCTTTGTGAGGTTTTTCAGTTGGTTGTTTTTCCAGACTCTTTTGTGTAGTCTTCCAAAGGCGCTATTTGCCTTGGCGAGTCTGTTGTCTATCTCATTGTCGATCCTTGCATCTGATGAAATGGTGCAGCCGAGATAGGTAAACTGGTTGACCGTTTTGAGTTTTGTGTGCCCGATGGAGATGTGGGGGGGCTGGTAGTCATGGTGGGGAGCTGGCTGATGGAGGACCTCAGTTTTCTTCAGGCTGACTTCCAGGCCAAACATTTTGGCAGTTTCCGCAAAGCAGGACGTCAAGCGCTGAAGAGCTGGCTCTGAATGGGCAACTAAAGCGGCATCATCTGCAAAGAGTAGTTCACGGACAAGTTTCTCTTGTGTCTTGGTGTGAGCTTGCAGGCGCCTCAGATTGAAGAGACTGCCATCCGTGCGGTACCGGATGTAAACAGCGTCTTCATTGTTGGGGTCTTTCATGGCTTGGTTCAGCATCATGCTGAAGAAGATTGAAAAGAGGGTTGGTGCGAGAACACAGCCTTGCTTCACGCCATTGTTAATGGAGAAGGGTTCAGAGAGCTCATTGCTGTATCTGACCCGACCTTGTTGGTTTTCGTGCAGTTGGATAATCATGTTGAGGAACTTTGGGGGACATCCGATGCGCTCTAGTATTTGCCAAAGCCCTTTCCTGCTCACGGTGTCGAAGGCTTTGGTGAGGTCAACAAAGGTGATGTAGAGTCCTTTGTTTTGTTCTCTGCACTTTTCTTGGAGCTGTCTGAGGGCAAAGACCATGTCAGTGGTTCCTCTGTTTGCGCGAAAGCCGCACTGTGATTCTGGGAGAATATTCTCAGCGACACTAGGTATTATTCTATTTAGTAGAATCCTAGCGAAGATTTTGCCTGCAATGGAGAGCAACGTGATTCCCCTGTAGTTTGAGCAGTCTGATTTCTCGCCTTTGTTTTTGTACAGGGTGATGATGGTGGCATCACGAAGATCCTGAGGCAGTTTACCTTGGTCCCAACAAAGCTTGAAAAACTCATGCAGTTTGGCATGCAGAGTTTTGCCGCCAGCCTTCCAGACTCAAGCTAGCATGCTGGAACATCAGAACCATGCTAGACAAGACTGACAGCCATCGACCTGAACGTCGGTCTGCCCTCATTGCACATGAACTCCTCAGACTTGACATCGACATAGCCGCTCTCAGTGAAGTCCGCCTGGCAGATGTAGGCAGCTTCCAAGAACGCGGCGCGGGCTACACACTCTACTGGTCTGGCAAGCCTTCGGATGAACGACGCCTATCTGGTGTAGGCTTCATGGTCAAGAGCTTCATTGCCTCCAAACTCGAAAACCTTCCGACAGGCCTCTCGGACCGAATCATGTCCATGCGACTCCCACTTCAAAACAAGCGTCACATCACCCTCATCAGTGTCTATGCTCCAACCCTCCAGGCGGAACCAGCAGAAAAGAACAAGTTCTACACCGACCTGCGCAACCTCATCCAACGTACCCCTACAGCCGACAAGGTTGTCATCCTGGGCGACTTCAACGCTCGTGTCGGCAAAGACTCAGAAACCTGGCCAGGAATCCTGGGCAAGCATGGCGTCGGCAAGTGCAACGACAATGGGCGCCTCCTGTTGGAGCTCTGCGCAGAACAGCGGCTTGTCATTACAAACACCCTTTTTCAGCAGAGGGACAGCCTTAAGACCACCTGGATGCATCCCCGATCCAAACACTGGCTCCTCCTGGACTACATCCATCCTGTACCCACATGACAAATATCATGAATGATAGTTGTATGCCCCTCAGCATAATGAATGGACAGAGAGGGATTTCAAGAAAGATCCTCTTAGGTATCTGATGCTGAGTTGATCAGTTGCCAAATTGGTAAGGTCTAATGCCTCAGATCAGTTGCTAATGAACCCAATTCATAACGCTTTTGTGTTATTGATGTTCTTCTTCCAATTCGCTCCCAGAATAGTGCTCTGGATTCTAGCATCCCACTTTTTTGCTGGGTGTCCATGTGCCACATCTGTCTTCACGAACCTCCTTCCCATTTCAGTCTCCTGGGGATTATTTTTAAACAAAACTCCCCTCTCAACCTTGTCTTCACCACTGGTTGGAAACTATATTTTGTCTTATTTGATGCAGTTAAACAGCATAGCACCACTCCCCCCCCCCAAAAAAAAAGTCCTGATCATTATCTCACTGCGGTCTGGGGGAGCATTTTAACCATGGCCACACCTCAAATGTCGCTTCAGAGTTTGTAACACATAAGGGATGCCTTAAGATTGTAAAGGTTTTCAAATTAAAATATAGGAGTTCAGTTCCTGTTCATAAGCTGGGGACAGAAAATTTGTAAGTTAGAAACTTCTATAGCAATTTATTTTGTGTCAGTCTACATACATTTGCCACAATTCCTTCATTTTGTCAATAAGTCACCTAACACGACCCATAATCATACTGCATCATGCCATTAAAAAAATACCACTAAATGCTTTATGATTGCCATCTTGAAAAATGCTTTAAAAATTTCATGAGAGAATTTACATCATGTCAGAATTCCATAAGCCAGGACATGAATGGGAGATGCTTTGAGCCAAAACCATTTATTGAGACTGGATAAAGGGTTTGGCTTGAAATGTCAACCATTCTTCCTCTCCCACTCATGATGTTTGACCTGCTGAGTTCCTTCAGCAGATTGCGTTTACCTTCAGATTCCAGCATCTGTAGTCCCCAATGTGTCTTGTGAGATGAGGGGAAATTTCTATGAACACTTTATACCTCTGAAGGATGTGCAATGTCTGTTGTTGGATATAATAAAAAGAAAGGCCAAGATCAATGTAAGGTGGCTATGTGAAATAGTATTTATGGCCATCAGATGAGAATGTGGATTTAGAGCACAACATCTTACTGAATTGCTGTATGGCCTTATCCTGTTTATAATTACTATATTTCCCCCTCGCCCCCCGCCCCCCCCACCAGGAACAAGAATAACTTCATATATTAAACTTAATATATCATTCATAAATTACCCTCCGTATAACTTTGACCCACATCATAACAACCTTTAAATGTTGGGCCACTGTAACCCAAATCCAAATAGTGACGAATAGCTTTGATTAAATCCAAGGGCTGTGCTGAAATTTCTTTAGCAATTTACACAAGGAAGTAAGATTGGAATCTATTTCTAACACAGCTATTGAGAGCAAAGGTTTTGTTTTAAATTAAAGTTAGAGGACGAGAAATAATTCAGTACATTACATTGTTTTTGACACTTCTTCTTGAATTAGGACCATATCTGGAACCAATATTATTGGAAACGCACTGTATATTGAAAAAAATTAAATGTGTACAATTTTACCATCATAGATCAAATTGATTGACGCCATAACTAGAAATGAGCACACAAAAAAAAACTGCGGCTGCTAGAGATTTGAAATGAGACAAAAAAATGCTGAAAACACCCAGGTCGTCCAGGCAGGAACTGTGGAAACTGTGGAAAGAGTTAGTATTTCAGGCTGAAGATTCTTTACCAGTTTTGAACAGCTGAGTATTTTCAGCATTTCCTATTTTTATATCTAGACATCTGTCGGCATTCCCTTTACGATCGGTATGACAAAATGCTACATGCCTTCATCTGAATGGTGTCGCACTGCACTAGGCATAAACTCAGCGGGAATTTTAAAACAATTCTGTTCTCAACATCTATCAAATTCAGATTTAAATCTGAATCTGAAATAAAAGAGTAAGCAAAACTGAAGGAGAAAATGCACAATGTCCCCTTTTCAAAGAGGTCTTGTTAAATAAATTTTCTTTTGAAATGAAGTCTAAAAAACATTGGTTGAAGAAGTTACAGTGCAGCTGTTATTTATTTAGAAGTCATTCTTGCTGAACCCAAGTCCAGCAAAACTCCCAGGCATTGATTAGTGCACCTTCCAGTCATTCCTCAGTGCCCCTACAAACTGCTCTGGGCTAATGTGGAGGACATTACCTTTTCAAACCAATACAATAGACTGATGAGATAATAAACCTGCTCAGCACACACAAGTATTCACCCAGAGCAAATATTCTCTGTAGCTCCATAGAATTCCATAGCTTCTGACCATTGCAGGCTCTTTCACAGCACAAGCAATTTAGGTTGGCCCAAGGATAAATAAGTACCAGGATGTGGCCTGGTGTAATGGCACACAGCCGCAAGGCAACCCATGTTTTCACAGCCCTGGTGAATTCTGTTAAATTCACTTCTGGTTGGCAGTGGATTGCTTGGAATCCACATACCAAGAGCAGGCAAAATTGACACGAGTTGATTAAAAAGAGGAGAGAGGCCATGCAGGAATTTGAAAACGAGGTGAGCCTTTTAAAATTGAGGCACTGGTTACCTGAGTGGTAGCGCTGTTCACACTAGGTGGTGTGAAGGAGAATCAGGACAAGCCAGGATAGGGGAGAAGAAGTGGAGGGGACTGAGATCCTACAGAGTTGATCAGAAAGCTTTGAAGTCAAGTGTGCAGAAAGAATGCATGAGTTGATTTAAGAAGGCATGGTGAGGGCGAGGGTTGAATCTGGTGGCTCAACTAGGGAGGAGGGAAAGAGGTGGGAGATGTTATGCCAGGGCAAATGGTCACTTTTTAAAAATAGATTTGTGGATAGGTGCTTATATTAGGGTCAGGTCTCATGAGAAAAGACAACTTACTGAACAGTTGTAGCTTTCATAGTGAGTGCATGCATGTAGGAATCCACTCAGCCCATCAAGCCTGCCCCTTGAGAATGTGGGGACCAGCCACAGGCAAGATCCCAGAGGACAGGTAAGTAACCAATGATGTTCCTTTGTTTAAAGACGGTAATAGAGATAGGCCAGGAAATTTATAGGTAAGTGAGTCTTACATCAGTGGCAGGAAAGATTTTGGAGAGGATTTGTAGGGTCAGGACTTACTCGCATTAGAGACAGTGTGGTTTTGTGTGGAGCAAGCCAGGTCTTATGAACTTCAAAGGGTTTTTGAGTAGGTGATAAAGATGATTGATCTCGTTTACATCGACTGCAATACGGCATTCCACAAGGTCACTTGTGGGAGGCTGATCCAGAAACACGTGGGATCCTTTCAATTATATTCAAAATTATCTTGGCCATAGAAGGCAGAGGGTAGTGGTGAAGGAGTTGCATTTGACTGCACACCTGTGATCAGGATGTTCTGCAAGGGTCAGTACAGGAACTTCTTTTGTTTGGGATGTATATAAATGATTTGGAAAAAAGTGTAGATGGGTTGATATTGATGTTTGCAGAGGACACAAAAATGGAAGAGTTGTGAATAATGAAGAAGGTTGTCCAGGGATAAAGAAGGATATAGATCAGTTGCAGATATGGATGGAAAAATAGCAGGTGGAGATTCATCTTGACAAGTGTGAAATATTACACATTGGGAGTGCTGCATTACCAGGTTTGTGGAGGCACTAGAGAAAGCACAGAAAGGGAGCACCCAGATGTTGCCTGGTTTGGACAGCATCAGCTTTAAAAAGACATTGGATAAACTTCAAATGTTTTCTATGGAGCACTGGAGCCTGAGAGATAACCCACAAGAAAAATATAAAATGATGAGAGCCAATAGATGGGCTGGTGAGTATCATTTTCCCAGAGTGGAAATATCAAATACTGGAGGCCATATGTTTAAGGTGAGAGGGGACATGTTCAAATGGGATCTGCAAGGCGAGTTTGTTTTCCCCAGAGAGTGGTAGGTGCCTGGAACATACAGTTTTTGGGGAGGGGTGGAGGATGATTGGTGGAAGGAAGTGCATTTTATAAAATAACTGTTTAAGTTGGTATCATGGTTGACAAAAATATACTGAGCTGAATGGCCTAAGATTTTCTCTACTCTCTGTTCCAAGACCACTCAAGGTGCAGAAGGAACTTTCAAGATAATCTAGAGAAGTTCGTCCACAAATTAAGGGTGTACAAGGTCCATCATAAATGGTGGAAGGAGTGGGCCACCTTAATAAACAACAAGCCCTGTCAAGCCTCTCCTGCTCCATCTGTGGAAGGGACTGGGGTTTCCAAATTGACCTCATCAGTCGCCTCACAAACCACAGGACCAGACTGGCAGAAAGGCATCCTCAAAGCTGAGGGACTGGCAAAGTCGGACGATGTTGGGAATAATCCGAGGCCCTCTTCAATAACTATATTTATAATTTAGTATTAGGTTCATCACTTCAGACAGACAGCATGAGCCACAAATCAAGATCATCATAAAATCTGTCATGTGCAAGCTCAACAATATTTAGTTATCAAAAAATCAATGCAATGAAAACCTACTGTGCCACAAGTGCCAGAAGCACGCTTGATCCCTTGCAAAGTTCCTTTACACAATCATACAGTTTATTTTGGTGGAAAAATCCTTCTATTAGGGGATAGATTCTGTACTTCACAACTACCTATCAGTTTTGCAAACATCACCTGCCCAAAATGAGGACAAAGAATGACTATAGCATGTTTAAACTTAAAAAAAAAAATCAGAAATGGTACCACTGACCGTTCGGTTCAATTTGAAGAAAAATGGAGACCATTTATTCAACATTTTCCTATGATGTAAGTCGATCCTTTCTGAATCCTTTTATTTGATTGTAGAGGAGCAGAGTTAACAACAAAATAATTGTTTAACCGGTTGAATATGGTAGCCAAAATTTTGTTCTCTCTTTTTGATTTGTTTTTTTTTAAGTTAGGGGGATATTTTTGTAATAAAATTTGATTCTTTTCATGTTTTGCTTTTAAGAGGTTGGGAGGTTCGATTTGCAAATGTTACTCGATGCTTGTGTTTGTATGTGTTAACAGTTACTAATGCAATCCTGATCTCTTTGTAATTATTGTAATGTTTATTAACCTTAAACTTAAAAAAGATTGAAAAAGAAAAGACAATTTTAAGATTCTGAAAATGATCAATGTTTCAGACAAGGAATGTGGTACAAGTCCAAGATCAAGATGATCGGAGCCACCTACTGAGAGGTTGATTGGTCTTGTCCTTGCCAGGTGATATTGAGCTCTTAGCATTTCATCTAAAGAATTCACTGAACCTTGCAAGGTGGAAGCGTTAAGGTGCAATGATTGCAAGATCATAGGCTTGGATCCCTGTGATGAACTGCAGAAGATTTCAGGGTCCAGAGATTCCAATATTATGTCTGGAGCTCCAAAACAGACGGTTTTATGGGTTTTTAATAGTGGCAGTTGTTTGCATCTGAACACATGAAAAAAAATTGATCATTGAGATAGCTCAGCAATATCTGGAAATGTTTTTAGTGAATAAACCATTGTAATGACCATCTCCCCAATGAGGTTGTTGTTGGTACACCATTCAGCTAGGTTTTCAATCTCCCTCTTGTATGTTGACTCACCCCCCCCCCCCTTTCTATAGACGGTGTACCGAGCCACACTAGATAGCTCTACACTCGTACCTCCACAATCAGGAATACCTTCAACCATCAGACTCCTGAACCACAGACTCATTCAGAAACTCATTTGAAGACTCTAACTTTGCACATTATTTTTAAATTTTTTTTCAGTACTGCAATTTGTTTACATTTCTTTCTTTGTTTACATTTCTCTTTTTTGTTCACCTATCTTTTTTCTTGAGTATAGTTTACACTATCAATACGTAGAAATGCTGCCTTGCCCACAGGAAAACCAATCTCAGGGCTGTATGAGATGTTATGCATGTACTCTGAAATTAATCTGAACTTTGAACATAATTTTAAAAGCATTTAAGATGGGCTAAGGGAACTGGTGACTCTTCAGGAAGCCAGCTCCAATCTGATGGGCCAAAGACTCCCTTTCTCTGCTGTAAAGATTGTAAACATTCCAATTTAACAATACTTTGTCTGAGGCCCAGGTGGAAATAATGCAGGGCAAAAGAAATCTTGAATTCTCATGGTTCTTCAGACTGAAAAGTGCCTTCCGTAATTTGTTTCCTTCTTGTATTTGAAGGAATGGTGAGAAATGACTCTCACTGATGGTTGACACTCAGTGCCTTGTTGAACAGCAGAATTTAATGTCGTAATCCATGGAGCAAACACAAATCTTGTGGGGAAGGACAATGAGCTGTGTGGAATGACCACAGGGCTGCAATGTGTGTGCCGGGCATCAGTGATGCATGTTACACCACAGGTCACGTCTTCCCAGAAATTAGTTCTGTGCCTGCCTCTCAACAGAGCCTGAATTGATAAAAACACACAGAAAGAAGCTTGCAATCAGAAAGCTGTTAATAGCTTTCATTGTCGCTGGGAGACCACGTGGTCAGAATCAAAATGAAAAGGATATTTATTTTCCTTGTTGCCATGCTGTCTAGAAAGTACTGAAGGCAGACTAGCAAACTCAGCTGTTTTCATCATGACTTATAAAGAGAGTAAGCAATGGAGAGTTCTTATATTGTAGCTGCTTTTTATCGGCAGGAAGAAAAAGTGAGGTTGAGAGTTCCCAAACACGTTTTGGATGTTGGGACAATAATAGAGAATAGATTCCTGAGAACAGGGATTTACAAGTAGGGTTTATATACCATGGTTTTTATTTTTGGGTTAGTTTGGTTTTGAATATATGGCATTTGTTTCACAAAAATCAACAATATTCAGTTATCAAAAAATCAATGCAAATACAGTTTTCAGATTCTCTGATAAATTGCAATGAAATTGGTAACAAGAATCAACAACACCCACACATTCAAAGACATTCAATATTGTATATTCTTGCAAATCTGCTTTCTTTTCCCCTTTCCTGAGTGAACCACTGACAAACTGTTCACTAAAAGTACAATTTTTCAGTGGACCAAGCACGATATCAGAGCTTTAAAACCTATCATCTTAAATTAAATGTACATGATTGGCATTGAAAGATATATTGCTAATCAAATTTCATCAGTGTTGTCATGTTTGTATTGAGGCTGCCAGTGAGTATTTTTTGGTGAAAATTAGTCAATTTAAAGCATTCCTTGTACCTCAGTATTCCATGGATAATATGATAGTGACTCCCTGTGCATTCTGATTCCAAAATCTGAATGTCAAGAAACATATTGTTTTCTTGAGGGATCCATGATATCAACTCTTTGCATTAACCTAATTCTGCCGAAGTATGGACCCAAAGACCTGGAACATATTAGTGAACCCAGTAAGTTTAGACAACCCCTCTTCCCAGTTTATCGCAGAACTGACCATTCTGGTGAAAGATTATCAACTGGAAACATTAACTGACTTCTCCTCTTCAGATTCTAACCGACATGCTGAGCATCTCCAGTATTCTTGAGTTTTATTGCAGATATTCAGTAAATTTTTAATTTAGACGAACAGCACAGTAATAGGGCCATTTCAGCTCGCGAGTCCGCTAATTTACACCCAATGAACCTACACCCCAGTATGTTTAAAATAATGGGAGGAAAATCCAAGCAGACCCGGGGAGAATGTGAAACTCTTACTGACAGCATGGGATTCGAACCCCCGTCCTGATGGCTGGTGCTGTAAAGGCGTTGTACTAACAGCTACGCCAACCCTTGCCACTCCTCACTATTTTGCTTCCTTATATTTTTTAGCATTATTTCTCCCTCCCTCCTCCCCTCTATTTTCGTGCATCTTCTTTTATTTACACCTCCTTCAGATGAATTCACTGTGATTAACAAACTTCAGCTTCCCCTCTCAGCCAGCACCACTATAGGTGTCAATCTAACTTGGTCTCCATTCTCTCACAAAATATCCCTTGTTCCTTCCATCTCTTCCCTCCTCCCACCTGTCTTCTCTCCTGCTTAAATTCTCCTTTATACTGATTGAAGATCATCAGCCTGAAACATCTCTCTGACAGATGCTGCCTGACATGCTGAGTATTTCTGCACCCTCTTGCTTTATTTAAAAAATTTCAAGCACTCTAGACAGTTAAAGAAACCAGCTACAAATAACAGCCCCTCAGTGAGGTATTCCTTTCACATCTCTTCCTTATGACAGGAATCATTTCAGCATTTGAATATGTTTGAAATTTCATTTAAGGAGAAAATTTAATTTAGAAATACAGCGCAGTAACAGGCTCTTTCAGCGCACTAGCCTGCTCCACCCAAATGCGCCCATGTGACCAATTAACCTTCTAACCCTTGTATATCTTTGGAACATGGGAGGAAACCAGAGCACCTGGAGGAAACCTGTGGTCACGTGAAGAATGTACAAACTCCTCATAGACAACAGTGGACTCGATTTAACACTTGATCTGAAGAATTTTGCAGCCTTATAGCTATTGCTAATTACGTGCTGATGCTACAATCTTTTGACTCAGAGGCAAGAATGCCACCAATTGAGTAGTCATAGCAGAGCACACCAGTGCATTTAACAGCAGTGGCTCTTCCAAACCTGCAGGTGGCCCATCAAGTAGGTGACCCAGATATTCTCAACCCTGCCAAATGTGACAGGAAATTGGATGAAACAACCATATATTTGGCATGCTTTACACCAGAGAAGATCTACGGATTCAAAGCCATGGAAACCTGTTGCCTGTGGGCTTTTGCAGGTGAGAAGTACTTTGACATGAGTTTTGTTGAGTCAGAGCACAGAATCTGTGGTTCGACATGTCAGTGCTAACCATCTCCACTTAATGCCCAGTGCTGGCAGGTGGGATGAGTTTGGATGGGTGCCTGAGACTTTTTCTGAGGCAAGGAACTGCTGTACGGTTTCTAAGAACAGGGTAGTGTGCTGCCATGTTGGTTCCAAAGGCAAAATCTCACTCCAGTAGGGCATGATACCCACCTGTTTCAAACAGGCATCCATCATACTGGTGCCCAAGAAGAGTGCAATAACCTGCCTTAACGACTATAGACCAGCAGCACTTAAATCAACAGTGATGAAGTGTTTTGAAAGGCTGGTGATGAAACATATCAGCTCCTGTCTGAGCCATGTCATGGATCCATTCCATTTTGCCTATCACGGCAACAGATCTACGGCAGATGCCAACTCACTGGCTCTACACAAAGCCCAGGAACATCTGGACAACAAAGATGCATACATCAGGATGCTCTTTATCAACTACAGTTCGTTATTTAACACCATCATCCCCTCAAAACTGGTCACCCCACTGTGTAATTGGATCATGGATTTCCTCACGTCCAGACCACAATCATTGAAGATTGGTAAGAACATCTCCTCCACAATCTTCATCAGTACCAGATCAACACAGGCATGTGTTCTTAATCCCTTGCTCTACTCATTTTACACCTATGACTGCATAGCTCAGAATGCAATAACACCATCTACAAATTTGCTGAAGATACCATGATAGTGGGTTGAATAAAGGATGGGAATGAGTCAGCCTACAGGAGATTGGAAACTTGGCTGGATGGTGCACCACCAACAACATTGCCCTCAATGACACCAAAACTAAGGACCTGATTGTTGATTTCAAGAAAGGAAAGTCAGAGGTGTACAATCCAGTGATCATTGGGGGTACAGAGGTGTAGAGGGGGAGCACATTTATGTTCTTGGGAGTTATCATCTCAGAGGATTTTTCCTGGACCCAACTGCTTCAGGATTTTGTGGAGGTGTGGTATGACACCAGAAACCCTGGCCAATTTCTACAGAAAGTCTGCTGACCGACTACATTACAGTCTGGTCTGGGGACACTAATACGCCTGACTGTAAAGTCCTGAAAAAGGTAGTGGACACAGCCCAGGATATCATAGACTCCCTACTATTGAGAATATCTACAGGGAACACTGCCATCGGAGAGCAACAGCAATCAAGGATCCACACCATCCAGCACACACTCTGTTCCCGCTGCTGCCATCAGGAAAGAGGTATCGATGCCACAAAACTCACACCACCAGACTCATTTGAAGACTCTTACTTGAGCACTTTAATGATTTTCTTTACTCGTCTTGTATTGCACAGATTGTTTGCATTCATTATCTGTTTACAGTTCTTTTGATTGTTTACATGTTCACGCTGGGTGCAGTTAATTTTTGCACTATCAATTAGTGGTTATTCTATCGCACCCATAGTTATGTTATGTCATGTATGCACTCTAACAATAAATCTGAAATCAGAAAGTTTGTGTATGCTTCCCACACAAAAGATCTGGGCTACAGCCAGAGCCTCAGTTTTCATTTATGGTTGTTTCAACTTGGGCACTACGTTGAAATTAACAACCTTCTTGTGATCTGGACAAGAAGATGACAGAACCAAATTACTAAATTGGAGGAGAAGGAAACTCTCTGCCCTCGAATGTGGTAATCAGAAGGATATGTGGGCACAGTATATCCAGCCTTTGCACTGAGTCTGGACGTGTGGCCTGAACCTGCAAATGGGAGAGCAGGTGCTGTAACCTGCCTGAAAGCCATCTCCACATGGCCTGTTCCAAGTGCTCCTTCAGAGAAGAGAATGGCAATAAATCCTTCACAGAAGATGGCCACCGTCTAATCAAGAATGTGAGGAAAGTAAGGAAGGAAGTTCTGGCCACAGGCAGCTGCCAAGCCCCAGTGCTTAAACCACTGTGTCCCCATTGAACAGTTAATTAAAAGAGGAGGCTGCAGGCATGAACCATTAAGACTACCCCTGCTATTTCAAGGTGCATTGCAGCCAACATTGGCAGAAATCCAGTGTTCAATTGCTTGCAGCAAATTCCCATAGAGAGAATCCTTAGCAAAGATTAACAGTATTCAGCAAAGCAGGAGATGCCAAACAGATTATGCTTGTCAAGGGTGTTTCTCAGAACAGGTGAAGCATTGAAGGTAAATCTCCATTTGTGACTTGATGGTAGAAGCTGCATATACCTTTTGCAGAGACATTCGGTAAAATCACTGGAACTGCTCTCAATTGCTCAGAATTGACTCTCTCTTCAATCCTGATATCCTCCATTCTGCTTCGTATCTGCAGAGGCTGCCCTTTCCCCAGTGGGGTTGTCTGAATTCACTTCCAGCCTCAGTGTGAAGTCTTCAGGTGCAGACTGACTGTTCAGAGTGTGAGTGTCTGTTGGTGATTGCACCCAGCAGAGCCATTCATTAATATTACCTACTGCACTCAACTGAGACATGAAGGAGAGCATTGCAGGTTTCGATCAGGAGTGGGGAGCAGCAAGGACCATTGTGGAGGGAGAGGGTTGGTCAGACAGCATGTTTGGCAGGGGGTAGGTGGTAAAAAGTGTGGCAGCAGCTTATTACGGTGGGGGTGGTCTGATTAAGTGCTTTCAGTTGGGCAAGTGAGGGATGGACCTCTGGTCTGCAGCTCTGAAAGGATGGGGCATTAACAGATACCTCCAGCAATTTGATCTAATTTTCCCCTGCAATTTTCCAAAAGGAAAGTTGCATTGGGATGGCAGCAACCCATTTGCCAAAGCAGGGAACTTAAACCAGGGCCCCAAAGATGCCTGTGATAGGACATGATTAAAGCTTCCCAGTGCTACCCAACTACTTTAGAATCGTTTTCATCAGTTTTTGCGTAATATAAATAGCAACTAAATGCATAACAGAGAAGAATGTTAAATTATACATTTGAATTTCCAGCCATTAATCTTATCCTGCTCTTCTGTAGAATCAGCAAACTGCACAATTGCATTTGGTTGCACAGTGTAATGTGCACTGAAATAACATTACAAAAACCACCTATCAACCAGTTCCATTAAGGTCAGGCCAACGAGAAAGAAAGTTAATTAGAGAATTCATGCCAGCTCCCAGAATTAAAGAACAAATAGTTACAACAAAAAATGGAATGCCCAAGTAAAGTAGAAGTGCAAATTTAAGCCCATCAAACTTTTCAATGGTTCAAGCTTATGGAAGGTCCTTGGGGGTGTGGGAAGTGTAAGCAAGTTCCTTCTGAATATCTGTGGAGGGCTCAGCAGGGTTGGGAAACAGAACAACTGAGATTCCAGCCTTGCGTTAGTGTTCTACACTCTTGCTTTTCTCTCCATGTTCAAACAGCAAGGTACCGCAACAACCAAAGGAGCGTAGAAACAAACATCAGGGGAGCCAGCAAAATAAATGTTTCAAGAGCCAATTGCTTTATCTAGGTTTGCCAGTCATGGTAATTGTTACAATCCAGGCAGTGAGCATTCATTTTAGTCACTGAAAACATTTTCACTGGTGCGAGGGAAATAAATGACTGCAGGAATCTGTCCACAATTATAATGAAGTAGAGACACAGTCTTAATAAAGTCCTCTTTAATTTCTGTGAAGATTGTTGTATTCAAGGAAATTTGAATATGCCTCCAGTCACTGCAGGTTTCTAACATTGAGAACTCATTTACTATTTTTGTTTATTCTTGGAGATACACATGGTAACATGCCCTTCGAGCCCACAAGCCCATGCTGCCCACATACACCAATGTGACCAATCAATCTAATGATTCCTTTGTCTTTGGAATGCAGGAGGAAACAAGAGCACCCAGAGGAAATTCGCACAGACGCAAAGAGAATGTAAAACTTACAGACAGGAGCAGATTCGAACCCAGATGCTAAAACAGTGTGGTGCAAACTGTTACACTGTGACGTTTTTTTTCTAAAAACCACTTGACAAAAAGGATCACTTGCTCCATGACCTTCATAACAATTTGGAACAGGCATTATCTGAAGATTATTTTGGTGGGTGAATGAATTCCATAAACTTTCAATCACAGCTGTGGGGCCCATTCATTGATTATTATCATAATCTGAGCATTAAAGTGGTGTGGATACTCCTGGGATTCCCTGCCTGGTGTATGGGGTCTGTTATTCAATTCATATTTACAATATATACAGATAACCTTGTTTAGAGGGAGGGGGTAAATTTTTTTTCTTTTCATTATTAAGACTAATAAGGGGGTTTAACGTGGACATTACCCCTCCGTAAATCTTTGTCCGCGAAGCCAAGCCAAAGAAGAAAATGAAGAATGGATCATATCACAGAACAACATGATCACATCTTATATAAGGGAATTTAATGTGTGTTATTTATATATTTTTTGTATTCAATATTGATTTTAGACATAATAGGAGTTATGATTTAATTGTTTATTATATAGAAATTGATATCTTGAATGAAATAAGTTATGTAATAATTATGGTTTTGGTTCTAATTTTCAATTGATAGGTGAAATATATATGAATTGATTTGTTATTAATATACCTTTAATAAGGGTTTTTGTTAAACTCAATAAAAATAATTTATAAAGAAAAAAACCCAAAGCAATCCAACCCTGGTACATGAGGACAATGTCCCATGCACATCCTTATTGGTTGCAAAACATTCGTGTTATTTAAGTGAACCTGCTGATTTTTTTCCAAAGCTCAGGAGGAAAGGAAGATGTTGGAGAGGGAGGTTTCAATCACTTTCCTCTTGACTGCAGATATCCCTGCTGAAAGTGACATTATGGCTGAAGGCAATAGCAAGGTGACATTTCTCAATCTGAAGACGCATCACTGGCCACAAAAAAATGCAACACTTGCATCACAAGCCAAGCATTCTCCAGTGATGATTTGATGGTTCAGTGATACCCCCACCTAGATTGAGGAAAACAAGAACTCTGTGTGGCTCTCATGAACCCAAATACACACAAACATTCGACTTGCACAACACATGCATGTACAAGTGCCCACACAAAAGCGTGCACACACAAATAAAGTCCCCAACACACAAATGCATGCACATTTGCACATTTACATGTATACACAAGTCTGCATGGCCACATATCTACATACACACAACTACATATATTTGGACACATTTGCACGCGGGTGTGCACACACACAAACGCACACGGCAGCAAATTTACATAGACTCAATGTGCTTGATGCTTACATAAAATTGTTAATTGGTGATCTTTAATTGGTGAACAACAAATACTCCTTTGTGGAAGCAACTAACTACCCAAGGTATATTACAGTACTTTAACCTTAATGAATCATGCATTTTATTGTTCAAGTCTTTTTTTTTAAATCGCAATAGCAGCTGTGCCAATTCAGATTAGCGTTCAGTTTGTTATTCTCTCTCATCTCTGAAACATTCTGCTGGTGATTTCAAAGTCTAATCAGTGACTGAATATCAAAATAATTTTTTTTTTGCTTCGAGTTCTAGCATCTGCATTCACTGGTCTCTCCATGAGAATAAGTTAATCTTGCAATACTTTATTTTGTGTGCAATAATGGCCATCATTGGAAAACTCAAATGAACATCCAGAGTTGTATTGCCAATTACGTTGGCCAGCAGGAAACCAGACTTGGTAGAGGTTGCCTTTGCTCCATACCAACTGATCTCTTTCTGTATCTCTGTACTTTTGTACTCTGTCTTACTTGTTGTACAATGCATGAGATGTCTATTGGTCTGCTCTGCTCACAAATTAACCTCTAATACTGTATCTTGGAATGTGACAATAAACTTTAACCCGAACACATACTTGAGCAGATTTTGTTGGGTCTACCCTTTCACATACTTATTTTAAAGATCTCCACTCTTAATTCCCTGCTTCCCTGTACTGTTAAGACTCCTGTTATTGAGGGCATACTTCCTTTCACTGAAAATGTTGATGAGATATACTTGATTATTTTCCTCTGGATTTGCAAGCTTTCTTCCTTGTTTGGTTACCCGTACCCTTCATTCTTCCACATACATTGTGATCATCCACAACCTTGGATCACACAGTGAAAGTTTGGTTTACATAAATAATAATTTTAAAAAAAATTAACTTGCCACACATCCCAAAGAATTCTCTGCCAAACAGCCTGTCTCCTTCAACCATTTGTCTGCACAGTTTATTTCCTCATTCACATTTAATACAACTATCCACAAAATGGCCCATCAGATGCCTTAGAAACTCCATCTATACAATATGCATTGAACTGAAAATAAACTGCTGGAGTGTCAGGCAATATCTATGGAGGTAAACGAACGGTTGGCTATTCAGATTGAGATGCTGCATAAGACATTGGAATAGGCTATTTGGCCCATTGAGTCTGACCCACTATTTAATCATGAGTTGATCCATTTTTCCCAGCCCCATTCCCTAGCCTTCTCCCCACAATCTTTGATGCCCTGGCTAAAGAACTTATCAATCTCTGTCTTAAATATACCCAATGACTTGGCCTCCACAACCTCCTGTGGCAACAAATTCCACAGATTCACCACCCTCTGGCTAAATAAATCATATGCATTTCTGTTCTAAGTAGACGCCTTTTAATCCTGAAGTTATGCCTTCTTGTCCTAGACTCTCCCACCATGGGAAATAACCTTTCAATATCTACTCTGTCCATTACTTTTGACATTCAAAATGCTTCAATGAGATCCCCCGTCATTCTCCTAAATATCAACGAATACAGGCCAAGAGCTGTTAAATGCTCCTCATATGGACAATCATACCCACTTTCTTCATTGATTACCCTCTACTACCCACATTCTTTATTATATGTATCAGAAAGGGTGGGACAGGACCATAATAACTTAATTTAATTTTGAAAATTTAATTGGGAGTTCCAGCCCATGAACCCGTGCCACCCAAGCACACACATATGATCAATGAACCTGCTAACCACCGAACATTTTGAAATTTGAGAGGAAACTGGAGTATCCAGAGGAAACCCACGTGGCCACAGAGAGAACATGCAAACTCCTTACAGGCAATGGCATATTCAAATCCAAGTTGCTGGCACTAACCACTATGCCAATATGCTGCCACCCACAACTTGGGCTGAATTTTCCAGTCTACACTTGCTGCTACTCAGGGCTGCACTGGCTGTGAAGATTTGTACTGATGCCATGATTCTAAAGTAAAAATAACCAACTTCATTATTTCCACCAACAATTGCCATTCTCTAGTACTTTACATTTCTGATCTCCTTTGGAAAATGAGAGCCTATATTTCAAATATTTTTATTTATGAGGCACTGTTAATGTAATAAAATGGCTGCAGATATTGTGATGGATAGGGTGTCGAGGAACCAGGAGCAGGCAATCAAGTGAAGAGCGCGCACATCAGGTAAGGTGAAGCAGGTGAATGCCCAGAAAAATAGACAACAACGTGAAATTGAAGCACACCTGAAAAGGAGAGGGAAAGCTTTGAACATACAGTCCTGAAAGGAACATGAACCTATTAATTTAATTTTCAAAATTAAATTAAATTATTATGGTCCTGTCCCACCCTTTCTGATACATATAATAAAGAATGTGGGTAGGGTGAACCAGTAAAGAAACAGAGATGGTCAGGCTTTCAAGGAAACTAACTGACTATAACGGGCAGTTCGGAATGCAGAGTTCCAGAGGACCTGAAAGGAAGATAAACAAGAAAATCGGAGATGCTGAAGTCTGATGCATTGCTCACAAAAACAAAGATTCTCTCACTTTTTTTTGTGTACGCATCTTAAAGCAAGAGGGCAGTGTGGTGCACAGGTGGACCTGAAAGTCCTGACCAAAATGTCCCTCCCACTCTCCGTTCCATTTGCCTGCGATTGACTGTATCCCTCTAAACCCATCCTATTCATGTATCCTTCCAATTTTTTCTTAAATGTTGCAACAGCATCTGCCTCACCTACCTCTTCCAGCAGCCTATCCACACCATGTGCGGCATAAAAAAAAGCTTCTCCTCAATAGTTTATAAAAGATGTACACTATCACAGATGAAGAGACAAAGTTCTTTTTAAACCATGAACCTATTAAAGTGATTTATCTCCTTTTAGGCTAAATGCAAGTGCCTTGAACTTCTGCATGCAGAGAACATTGTAAAAAAGCATCAAAGGAGATGCCAGCATAAATTTCCAGAATTTTCACAAAGAGTCCCTCCAGCTTCTCATTGTTCATACATTCTAACAATTACAGGTCTTATGTCTCTATAGACAGGTACATGGATAAGAAAGGTGGTCTGGGATTCATTCCAAACACAGGCATATGGGTTTAGCACAGGTAATAAACAGCTGGCATGAACAATTTCGGACAAAAGGCCTGTTTCTCTTCTGTTTAGCTCCATAACATTGCCTTGAGCATGAAGGTCCATGGTACTACATCCCACTTCTTCATCCTGGAGATGTCAATAAATGTTCTGAGGCACCAACATGTGCATGACAGTAACATTCCATTGGAAAGTTAGGGTGCTGAGGAATTTAGCAGAAGAATGTCATAGCTCAAGGGAGATACCAAATGAAATATTCCAGCAGAACTGGAGTGCTTTAGTTATGAGAAGTGTGTGGATACACTGGAGTTGTGTTTCTTAAGACCTATGAAGCTTATGGGAGATTTAATTAATATGTGAGACCAAGAGAGAGTGGATAGGAAGGAGGCACTTCTTTTAGCAAAGATATCAATAATTTGGGATCATAATTAGAAGTAACTTTGAGGAATTTTGCCCAGAGAATATTAAGGGACTGAAACCCATTGCCTGGTGGTACCTTCAGAGCATTTAGAAAATACTTTGGTGAGTGGGATCAAACTACTCTTCCACCCCCAACCATTTTGATGTTGTGAACACTGAAGGGAACTGGTCTTCTCCTGCATTGTAAATTTCTGTGATCCCATGACTCTAAAGATCAATTAAAAAGTTCTTCAAAAGAGCCAACATAGGTACAAAGACTGAATGACTTTCTTCCACAATAAATGAAAAGCAGAGCAGATGGACTGAAAATGGAAAATAATTCTGGCTCCTTCAGGATGGGAAAGGAAACCTCAATTAGAATTCTTGACAATGCATTCAAGTCTCCTTCAACCACACAATGAGTGAAATACAATTACAATGTGCTCTCAAAGTTGGCTACACTGTCTAGGGTAACCATTCTCAATGGTAGCCTGTACACACCATCCCTCCACCCCCACCCCTGGAGGACACAACACATACGAGTAAAAGCCCTATTTTCTTTTCATCTCACATTACATAAATATTTTTTAATGCTTTTTATGCAGATGGTAGGACAGAAGTATAGAAGAAACCAAAACCTGACTGCTTCACAGGGAAAGGGGCTCATAAAAATTGAGCAGAGTCCAAAGGGGACCATAGCCAAAATAAAAGGTAGAGAATGGCTGGTCTAGGGAATGGGAATGTTCAGCTTCAAAGCATGGACAGTATTTTCCCCTCTATCCCAAATGTTCTCTCTTGATGTGGTGATAGTCTTGGAGCACTGGATCTGTTGAAGCTGGCAGCCATCTCTTCCCCACCAGTACAACTGTCTCCAGTATTAGAAATTAGTCAATTAGAAAATCAAGGCTCAACCCAAGTCTTCACCCACTTTCCACACAGACACAATCATTGCCACAGTAAATAACTTGGAGATGACTTTCCCCTATGTATCATTTGCAAAAGTTATGTGGGTAACCTGGTTGTGAATTTGTGGTAACTATTTGCCTGTGAGTTTTGGTGTGTGGAAACTATCAGGGCAATGCTGACTGCCTGGTAGATTGTGAGCTCAGCCTCATTGGATTACACGCTGCAAGAATAGCCATCAAGTACTTCTACTTTGTAACTAAGTATTAGCATCTCTGTAAATATTGCAGATGGAATTAGATATGCTTGTGGTTTTGTCAGCAAGAAGAAAACAGACTCCTTTGAAATGGCAGCAAAAGTGTTAAAAACGGATTACCGCCAAAACTGCATGCCTATTGGTAATGCGGTTTCTATGGATGCAGTCATCAAGAGCCAGTCCTCACATTGGGAAAAGCTGAATGCCTGAAAGAGTGTTTTCAAGCTTACCTTATTGAACTTGTGAAGATCTGGTTCATTTCGTACTGCATCCAAGTCAGTCACGCCTCGGCTGAAGTCAGCCTCTGTACCATCATGAAGAGGGGGACCAGCAGCATCTATATCTGTCTCTTCCGAAGCGTCCTTCTCTGTTTCAGTCTGGTGTCGAACTGGAACAGTTAAAAAGCAACACAAAGAATTAATTTTTGTGAGGATAGGATGAGATTCAGAACTGAAGAATGTGGACAAAATAAGAGATATGGAGGCACGAGACCAGTTTTTGTGCCCAAAAGATGCCTCAGCCTGAAGGCTTCCCCATTATATCAGGTGTCCCTGATGTACAGCTAAAACAGTCATTAGATCCCTTACCTTTGCAAATGAGAGATAAGTGTCTGATTTCAGGATCACTGCTAATCCTTGACATGATTGAGACATGTAGAGCACTAGAAGTTCCACATTGGGAGCTCTGAAAGTAGATTTCCAATTTATACAAATGGACGATGTTGTGGAACAAAGGCCAACAGTACTTCTGCACCGAAGTTCAGCATACGCTGCCTTCACAGGTGGCCTTGCTTTTTTAAAAAAAAAACTTTATTTAAAATCATTAGTAATAATACAGCATATATACCATAAAGACAAGTCTATATATAAAAAAAGTAAGAAAAAGCAGAAAAATAAGAGAAAAAAAGAAAAAGAAAAAAAATTAAATCCCCACCCACCTTCCCACCCCATCGGCCAGCTCTCTTAAGGAAAGCCAAAAACATAAACAAAAACTAAGAGTATATAATAAATCAAAGTACATCTAAATGCATATATTCCATATACGTTAACCACTTATTAACAAAAAAATTCTTATGCAAATTATATGTAATTTTTTCCATAACAATACAAGCTTTCAATTCATAATGCATCGCATTATGTTAATCACTATATTATCTTTCCATGTACTTGCAACACATTTTCGAGCAACAATGCTTAAGCGTACAAATGCAATTTGAAATTTATCCAACCCTAAACTCATTAAAAAAATAGATGGATCTAATGGTAGCGTAATATCATACAATTTTTCCAAAATTAACCTAATTTCTTCCCAAAATGGTTGTACATGAACACAAGACCAAACAGCATGTAAAAAAGTACCAATACACACACCACATCTAAAACAAGAATCCAAATTACTAAAACCATGTTTTCTCAACTTCTCTGAAGTAAAATACAGCTGATGTAAAAAATTATAATTAACCATTCCATACCGCACATTCGTCAATTTAGTAACACTATCATGACACATACCTGCCCAATAATCTTCTGAAACAACAAAAGCTAAATCATTTTCCCATTTAAGCTTAGACTTGTCCCATTCTGGTTTATCTATATTATCTTGTAACACTTGGTACATAACTGAAATATAACCCTTTTTTGGTATAAAAGAAATCAAAGATTCGAATTCTGTCAATACAGGTAAAATCATCTCTCTACCATACATACCTTTCACCAAAGCTTGAAGTTGATAATAAACAAACAAAGAATTTTCAGCAATATCAAAATGCTCTTTCAATTGATTAAAAGAAAGAAACTGTGCTTCTACAAAACAATCCTGTAACGTCTTTATACCCTTAGAATCCCAACTCTTTAAATGATTATTAAACATTGAAAAAGGAATAAGCTGATTATTTTAATGGGGTTAAGATTGACAATTTACCTTTTGATCTTAAAATCTTATTTTCCTTTGTCTTTATCTACAGGTGGCCTTTCTTCAGGCCAATAGCATCCCTTCTGGAAACAGAAAGGAGCATGATGAAAACAGGCAGAAAGACTGCCAGCTTTCCAACAGTGGACAGATGGGCCACAGCTAAAAGAGGAATTGAAGACTTTGTACTTGACTGCTCTCCACCTGTCTCTACTCTCCAATCCTAAAAAGGAAATTGACAGCACTGTACCATAACAGTTTCTCATGACCAATTAGAAGCCATTGCCATCTACAAATTTGCCAATGGCACTGCAACCGTCAGCAGAATCACAGACAGCAATGAAGAAGCATACAGGATTGAGACAGATCAGCTAGTTGAGTGGAATCACAACAGCAACCTTGCACTCAATGTTAGGAAAACTAAGGAAATAATTGTGGACTTCAGGATGGGGAGATCAGAACACAAACCAGTCCTTATTGAGGGGTCAGTAGTAGAAAGGGTTAAGAGCTTCAAATTTATGGGTGTCAACATCTCTGAAGATCTATTCTGGGGCCTCCATGTTGCTGCAATCACAAAGAAGGCTTGCCAGTGGGTATACTTCACATGAGGAGTGTGATGAGAATGGATATGTCACCAAAGACTTGCAAATTACTGAAAGTGTGCCATGGAGAGCAATCTGACTGGTGGCATCACTGCTGGTATGGAAGTGGCAATGCACAGAACAGGAAATGACTACAGACAGTTGTGAACTCAATCAGCACCATCATGGGCATCAGTTTTCAATTCAATCTGTTAATAACATCTACAAGAGGCGGCATCATAAGAAAATGCAGCCACTATTCTCAAGGATCAATGAGTATCCACATGGGCCCCAACTAAGCTTATTGTTAGCTATATGGAGCAATCCATGCTACAAGCCAACACAGTCAAGGCCCTTCAACTCTTTCTCTGCTACATTGACAACTACATTGCTTCTGCCTCATGCACTCATGATGAGCTCGTCGACTTGACCTCAAATTCACTTGGTCCATCTCAAGCAACACTCTTCCATTTCTCGATCTCCCTGTCTTCATCTTGCAGACGAAGTCTTGACAGACATCTTCTACAAATCCACCAACTCCGAGAGCTACCTTGACTACACCTCTTCACACTCTGTCCCCTGTAAGATTTCCATTCCTCTGTCTCCGTGGCATCTGTAACCAGGATGAGGTCTTCCATGCCTTCTTCAAAACAACATGGCTTCCCCTCAACTACCATCAACTCAGCCCTCACCTGCATATCCTCCATTACCTGTACATCTTCCCAGCTCCCCTCCCCCCCTCACCACATACCAAGGACTGATTTCCCCTTGTCCTCACTGACCACCCCACCAGCTTTGGCATCTAACATATCATCCTCTGCTATTTTGGATGATCCAAACCTCCAGACACATCTTCCCTGCTCCTCCCCTCTCTGCCTTCTGTGAGAACTGCTCCCTCCATGACTCCCTCATCCACTCCTCCTTTCCCACCCACAACCCCCTCAGCATATACCACTGCAACAGCAGATGTTCCACTTGCACCTATAAGTCACGTCTCACCACCTTTCAGGGCTCTGAACAGTCTTTCCATATGAAGCAACATTTCACTTGTGAGGCCATTTCCTGGTTCTGGTTCTGATCTCTTCTACATTGAGAGACTAGTTTCAGATTGGGAGGTCATATCGTTGAGCACCTTGGCTCCATCCACCGCAACAGTGAGAATCTCCCAGTGGCCACCCATTTCAATTCCCCATCCCATTTCCCTGTTGACATGTCTTGACCATGGTCTCTTGCACTGCCAGACTGAAACCACCTGTAACTTAGAGGAACAACACCTCATATTCCGTCTGGGCACCCGCCAACCGGATGACATTAACATCGATTTCTCCAGTTTTTGTTAGCCACACATCCCCATGTCACCTTCCTTGTAGCTCTGTCTCTCTCTCTCTCTCTCGCTTTCTTCCCTTCTCCCACTGTCTCCATTCCATCAGCTCTGCATTCACAGGAACCCCACGCATCCTATTAATTCTCACCTTTCCTTACTCCTGGTTTCTTCTCCATATGCAATTATAAACACCTTTTTGTCTGTGGTGTGTACTCCTTCCCCTGCCATTTCTTTTATTCAGACACTGCCTTCTTTTTCCATATCTAGAAGAAGGGATCAGGCCTGAAATGTCAGTAATATATCTTTACCTCCTATGTGTGATGTTTCTTGTGATAAAGAAATTTGGGTTCTTTTAAATATAGAAATATAGAAAATAGGTGCAGGAGTAGGCCATTTGGTTCTTCAAGCCTATCCACCATTCATTTTGATTATGGCTGATCGTCTACTCAGTAGCCAGTACCTGCCTTCTCCCCATGCCCCCTGATCCCCTTAGCCACAAGGCTAAATCTAACTCCATCTTAAATATAGATAAGGAACAGCTTCAACCACTTCCTGTGGCAAAGAATTCCACAGATTCACCACTCTCCGAGAGAAAATAAATTCTCATCTCAGTCCTAAAAGACTTCATCCTTAATCTGTAACCCCTGGTTTTGGTTTCCCCAAAATCGGGAACAACTTTCCTGCATCTAGCCTGTCCAATTCCTTAAGAATTTAATACGTTTCCATAAATTTCCTCTCAATTTTCTAAATAATGAACCTTCCTTGCACTCCCTCTATGGCAAGGATGTCTTTCCTCAGATAACAAAACCAAAACTGTACACAATACTTTAGGTGTGGACTCACCAGGGCCCTGTACAGCTGCAGTAGAACCTCTCTGCTCCTATACTCGAATCCTCTTGCTATGAATGCCAACATACCATTCGCTTTCCTCACTGCCAGCTGTACCTGCATGCCTACTTTTAATGACTGGTGCCCAGCAACACCCAGGTCTCGTTGCAGCTCTCCTTTTCCTAATTGGACACCATTTAGTTAATAATCTTCTCTCCAGTTCTTGGCTTCAAAGTGGATAACCTCACATTTAACCATTTTATTTTGCATCTGCCATGCCTTGGCCCACTCACCTAACTTGTGCAAGTCACCCTGCATCCTTAGCATCCTCTACACAGCTAACCCTGCCACCCAGCTTCGTGTCATCTGTGCTCCATTGTCCTGTGGAGCACTTCGGAGCTGAGGAAATTCCAAAAGGCATCTTTAGACAGGAGTATCGGCCAAACAGTGTATTAAATGTACAGTATTTTGCGCTATCTTCGTGCAGTTATATTTGCCAGAAGCCCTGGGATGCATTCAATGTAGTGACAAACTTTGCACCGGCCATCTTGCTTGTAATTTCATCCCTGGTTGGAATCTGATAATGTTCCCTCTTTATATTAGCATTCAAGTCTTTTGGGTCTACGCACAGGCATATGTCACTGTTCTTTTTGACACATACCACTGAATTCACCCATTCTGTGGGCTTCTCCATTTCCTTTATGACCCCTAGTGCTGTCATTCAGTCAAGTTCCTGCTTGAACTTTTCTTTTAGCGATGCTGGAACTTGCCTCAGGGCTGCACTACTGTCTGTGCGTCCTCTTTTAACTGAATGGAAGAACACCAAACCCCTTGAAGATGTTGGGAAATTGATCCAGTATTTCCTCTACGCTCTTCTGCACATTGACCTTGTGAATACAGTACACCCTCTTGACTAGGCCAAAGTTAAATTTTTTAATTTAATTAAAAAAAAATATTTAGACATGCAGCATGGTAACAGGCAATTTCGGCCGCCTAATTTACACCCAATTAACCTACACCCATGGTATGTTTTGAACGGTGGAAGGAAACTGGAGCCCCTGGGGAAAACCCATGCAGAAATGGGGAGAACTCCTTGCAGGCAGCTTGGGTTTCAAACCCTGGTCCCGATCGCTGGCACTGTAAAGGTGTTGGGCTAACTGATACATCAACCATGCCACTCATATGCTTTGTCATCAAGCAGTGAGTCATGTCCTTCTGGGACTACTATAAACATGAGGTGGTACTCTTTACCTTTAACTTTCAGCTTGAATCTACATGCGCCTTTCATGTCAATGTGCTGCCCACTGTAGTCCTTGAGCTGAACAGAATTTGGATGAATGTGTGACTTTATCTTCATTGCCCTGTCACACTCACAGATGAAACTGCCCCATGTCCAGCTTGAAAGGAATATCTGCTTCATTGACAGGCAATGTCACCATCCACTTATTCTGCTCAACTCTGTTCATGCTTGGGAGTTCAGCGTCTGCTGGTTTGAAACTTTCTGCACTACCACACCCACAAAGAATGTATCACTGAGGGTACTTTCTTCTATAGTGTATATACTTTCATTTCTGTTTTTACCCCTTTTGAAAAATGTTGCTTTCCATAGCGATTCTGTTTTTAGCACTTGTTACAAACTTTTCCATCGGCTAGGCATGGTTTTGGTGCATGCTGAATGCCACATCATTTACAATTGAATGTCTGTCCTTTTTTGTTTCCTATGTCTTGTTCTCTGTTTATGTGGGCATCCAGACACTGAACCTTCGTTTTCACCTGCCCTTGCACTCTCACTGAACGTTTCTGCATGCTGCAGAGCAAATTCACTGGTGTAGCACATCTTCACAGCTCCATCTAAGGTAATGTCTGTCTCTCGTATCAATCTCTCTCACACTTTCTTGTCAATTATTCTGAACACAATTTGATCACAGATCATTGAATCTTGCAGCGATGGAAAATTTCATGCTCTTGCTTTCAATTTCAAGTCTGCTAAGAAGGTATCATTGCTCTTTGCCTGCAGCTGCGTGAATGAGTGAAACATAATTCTCAAAGATTTTGTTTTTCTTTGGTGAGCAGTGTCCGTCCAACATCTTGATAAGCTTGTTGAGCTTGCCCTGATCATCTGCCTTGGCAAAAACAAAACCTCTAATACTTGAGGTACCACCACAATAAGAAGCAGTTCAATCTTCTGTGCCACCAGTTTGCTATAGAGTCCAATAGCTTGCAGATACAGCATGAATTATTGTTTTAACAACCACCACTCATGCCCGACATTCACAGTCCAATTCACAGCGTAAGGCAGCTTCACACTTTCCATGTCTCCTGCTGATACCCACTCCTGGAACCATGTGATGTTTTTTCTATTGCAATAAAGAAACCTGGGTTCTTTTGTATTACTAATATTTTATTATCAACTCACGACCTTGTGGGACATATCCATTTTGTACATCTAACCCAAAGTGGGAAATTCAGTCTCCAATGCCCTCTAGTGGTCAGGAGAATCACTAACTCCCAATCATCACACTGTGCTTGCTACAAGACCTCCAGCATTTCTGTGTTTCTATTATGTTCAAAGTCACTCACCACGCATCCATGCCCTCTTCTCACTGCTATCATCAGGAACAAGGTACAGCAGCCTGAAGATGAACACCCAATGGTATAAAAGCAGTTTCTTACCCTCTGCCATCAGATTTCTGAATGGACAATGAACCACAGACACTGTCTCACTTTTTATTTTGAACGATATTTATTTTGTTTAAAAATATACAATTTATAACACTATTTGCACCTGTAATGCTAGCACAAAACAACAAATTTCATGACATGTTCATGACAATAAATTATGATTCAGATTCTGACTCATGTGTGGGTCCTGAGCTGAACAAAGCTGGATGGGTATCTCCCAATATTTCCAGGAGTTTGAGCTCAGGGAGCAATGCTGATGGCCTCCTACCTACTACCTCTGACAATATCTAAACTTTCCATGCAGCAACCCTCTTGGTGGACACATCAGTGAACAAGCAAAACAAAGCCCATGATACACTTTAGCAGATGGTAAAGACCACTATCAAATCTCCCAAAGATCAAATTGCCTCTGATGTCTGAAACAAGATGCTGGTAACCTGAAGGCTGTCACTTGTTTATGGTGCAGGCATTATCCTAATATCAATCATGTGACCAAATGCTCATCTTGTATTTTCTTACAATTCAGCCCCAATGAATTAATAGCAGCTCTCGGAGCAAGTCCATCAATCCGGTCCCTCCGCTCAATCCCTGGTAACTTATTCTCTTTCTCGCCCACCCACTCCCCTCAAGTTTCTACCATCCACCTATGCTAGTGGCAATTTAAAGTGACCAATTAACCTACCGGCCAGGATGTGGGAGAAATCCAGAGCATCAATTAAAAAAAAAGCCTGGGAATTTTCCAGGTTCCAACAATCTGTGGATGTGTGACCTGTGGCTGCCATTCCAAAGCCATTGATGTACATTAGTACTATGGGCTGGAAGCTGGAAATATGCCAGCACCACCTTTTGATTTGAAGAAGGTTTTTGAGTGTCATTAACATAATCTTCCTTGCTTGTGAGCCAGTTTTACGTTCAAGATTCAATTTATCAACATGCAATAAAAACAATGTCATATTACACAAAATTGCTTTTGCCTGCTCTAAGGCAGACAGATTCGCCATTGGTATAAATCACCTGAAGTGCCTCTTACAGTCAGAGAAAGAGAAGCAAAGAGAGTTCCTTCCAGAGACAGTGACTCTCCGTGGATTCACCTCCAGTGCTCCTGCAGCCTCCACACAGAGTCCAGTCCAAACCATTGGCAACTGGAGCTCCTGATCTGAATGATGGATACAATTTGGAATCCTTCACTGCCCTTGGCACCCTCTCGCATCATGGTTCTGATGCTTGGTACCCCTTCAGCCAGTTTTGCGTCAGCCTCCAATAGTTCGCAGCCTGGTGTGAGTCCATTGACTGCAGTCTCCAGCAGCCTCGAGTCACCAACATCCCGTTGCCTGCGTGGTTCCTTCAGCCGCAGAACCCCTCACTGGTCTGCTATCATGGTCACTATTGCATGGGTGGTCGGTTCCTCTGCTTCTCCTTCTTAGCTGGGGGCTGTTTTCCCGTGTCAATCCTCTGCTTCCCCGGAGACTGGAACCCGTCATGGCAGCTACCAATGATAGGCTCCGTCATGCTGGGTCGTGAAACTGCAGTTGTGGGATTTAAAATAAAACTACTGTCGCGCCTTTAACGATCTATACAGAGCTGACAGCATTCTGACTGGTGGTTGGACTCCACGGGAGCACTGTGTCTCCGTTCCCCGCTCTCCATGGGTCAGCACCAGTGGCAGCACAGCCGTTACAGCAGCTCTGGCAGCGACACCATCTTTTTTTTTGTTGCCTAGGTTCAGAAGTTCGGATCTGGATCTCAGGTTGCCACTGGCTTGGACTGGACTCTGTGTTGCTGCGGAAGAGCTGGAGGCAAATTCGGTGACCCTGTTTCTTTTTCTTTCTCTGACTGTAAGAGGCGCGTCAGGCAAATTCTGCTGACGGCGAATCTGTCTGCCTTAGAGCTTCCCCATTGGTTAGGAAACCCGAGCTTTCAACTACTTCACCTCTCCCAGCCCTCCCATGTAATGAATGAAGCCACAGAGTTAGATTTGCTGCCCTAAAACAGGCAGAATGATTATCCCTCCTCTCCTTTAATTGTAAAGAACCTGAAATATCAATGCTGCCTCCTCTTGCTGCTTGATTGATTTAACAGGACAATGGTCCCAGTGGTTTCTGAGTGAATTGTGGTGCATTATTGTAACTTTATTCAAATTCATGATGCTTCAAACCGTGGATCTTGGCGCCTCACAGTTTGGCGGGCAGCAACCTCCTTTGAAGAAGACCGCAGAGCCCACCTCACTGACAAAAGGCAAAGGAGGAAAAACCCAACACCCAACCCCAACCAACCAATTTTCCCCTGCAGCCGCTGCAACCGTGTCTGCCTGTCCCGCATCGGACTTGTCAGCCACAAGCGAGCCTGCAGATGACGTGGACTTTTACCCCCTCCATAAATCTTCGTCCGCGAAGCCAAGCCAAAGAAAATTCAAATTCATGATGCTTTGCATGAATAGTAATAGTTCAGCTTATAGCAACTGAAACAGGATATTTACAGAGTCAGTGAAGAGCAAGTATTAGCTATTTGCTTAGATGAAAGAACAGATAAACATCTGAAAATCTAAGAACTGCTACTTAAATGTACACATTGCGCACAGCTATTTATCAGCAACTGTCTTTATTACACTGTCAGAGGCAAAACTTTCTCCCAGGGGATCCTGTGTGCCGGAGTTTTTCTTGAATTTAATATCTTGTGTTGGTTAGTTCATCTGTTGTCTCAGAAAAGCTGCCTCCATTGGAACAAGACCTTGGGTCATATTCTCTTCTCTCTCCGTCCTTTGGGCGGGAGATACACAAGCTTGAAAATAGAACCCCCAGTCTCAAGGGCAGTTCCTTTTCTGCTGTTATCAGATGCTAAAATTGACCTCTAGTAAAAGATGATGCCCTTCCACTGTTTTAACTGTGTTTTTCTCTGTACCCTGTATTTTGTCTTTGTTTTTTTTCTATACCCTGCAATTTTATTTTATTATTGTACTATCTGCAATACTTAAATATGGGTTGACTTGACTGGATAGCATGCCTTGCTGTACATAACAATTTAAAAATTGATGCAGTTTTCAGGGAAATAGGAAACTGAAAGCTGGCTGAATGGTAGGATTCAGCAGGTGAATACAGTCAGAGCATTGCTTGTAACTTGGGAGATATTTAGGACTACAGAGCAATATTTTCTTCTGCCAGTCCCTCCATCCCACCACTCCATTATGATGAGACTTCCAACCAGAAGCTGTACCACACAAGCCACTGATATCTCTCTACTGTCTCCTCAATCCATCTTTCCTCCAGCCCAAATCCCCCTAAAAAATCACTGTCAAAGATCCAAGCACCTTCATCTACATATTATTATTCTTAAATTTCTTCTCCCACCTTCCCTCCATTGCACACCTGGATCTCCATAGCAGACCCCAGATCACTCCCAAACCATATACAATTTCTCAATTTTCAATACCACCCAACCCCAACTCTCCTGGACCCCAGCCACACCTGCCGTTCCCATCTCCCTACCCTCTTTGTCCTGGTCTAGTTGCAGCCAGGTATCCTATCCTCTGGTTGGCTGGCACTGGGAAACTTGGTAGGGGTTGAGGGAACTTGTCTTCCACTGTTCCTGAATACAAAACTAGCCTATCTGCTCTTCCCCAGATGATACTTCAATTCGCTCATGCATCGTAGATGGATAGAACATTCAGGCATGAGCTTGTATAGCCAAAGGAAACTGAAAAACTAGCTTTGGATAAAAGTTCTGACTAGTCTGTCCTGATGTAAAACTAAGCATATCTAGTCTACAATAACCATAAGATAATGGAGCAGAAATAGGCTATTCAGCCTATTGAGTCTGCCCCAGCATTCAATCATTTTCCCACTCAGCCCCACTGCCTGGCCTTCACTCCATAATCTAAATCAATTGATTCACTAATCAAGAACCTATCAATCACTTCCTTAAATTCATCCAATGACTTGACCTCCACAACCACCTGTAACACATTCCACAGATTTATCGCACTCTATCTGAAGAAATTCCCACGCATTGCTGTTCTAAGCGGATACCCTTTAATCCTGAAGTTGTGCTCTCTTGTCCTAGACTCTTCCACCATGGGAAACAACCTTTCTATATCTACTTTATCCATATCGTTCAACATTCTCCAAAATTCCTCTGAATACAGGCCAAGAGCTGTTAAACACTCCTCATTGATAACCCTTTCATTCCTGGAATCATCCTAGTGAACCTCCTTTGAATCCTCTCCAATGTCATCACCTCCTTTCTTAAATGAGGACCCCAAAACTGCTCTCAAAACTCTGTGAGGTTTCACCAGTGCCTTATCGAGCCTTAACATCACATTCCTGCTCTTATATTCTATTCCTCTTGAAATGAATACCAGCATTGCATTTACCTTCTCCATCACCATCTCAACATGCAAGTAAACCTTCAGGCCATCCTGCATGAGGTCTCCCAGGTTCCTTTGCATCTGGGCATTTATTATTTTCTCCCCATAAAAAAAAGTATGCACGCTTATTTTTTTCAACCCAAGTACATGAATGTACTTGGGTTGAAAATCCAAGTATTTGACATCATTCTGACATCATATTTCATTTGCCACTTCTCTACCCATTCTCCTAATCTGTGTAAGTCCTTCTGCAGCCTCTGTGTTTCCTCTACACCAGGGGTGTCAAACTCAAATTCACGGAGGGCCAAAATTAAAAACTTGGACTAAGTCGAGGGCCAAACTAAATATTTATTGAAAATTTTCAACAACATCTGCATGTTTTCTCTTCTTTCAACATATGTAATGTTAAACTTTAGGATATAACTTTAGGAGGATAATGTTACAGGTCAGGAATAGGTAGCTCAAGTTCACCCTTTGCTTGACCTGAGGGAAACCTATTTGATCCCTGTGGAGATGTAGTCAGCATTCACAGGCTGTGTCCATTTTGGCCTGCATCAGGACTCAGCATTTCCTGCTCACTCCTCAGGCTCTAGGCCTCTATTCACCCTCGACCCACCATCCCTCTACCTGACCAGTCCTTTACCCAACCTCTACTCACCCCTCACTCCACTCGCTCTGCCTCTACCCACCCCATCCTATACACGCCCCTCTACTGCCTCTCCCCTCAACCTGTTCCTTCCTCTACTTGTCTCTCACCCCCTAATCACCCCTCCCCTACTCGCCCTGCCCCTCCCCTTTTACCTCTTTCCTATCCACCCCTCCTTCTACTCATCCCTCCCTCTAACTGCCCCTCGCACCACCATAACTTCCCCTGCCCATTACTCCTCACCTACACCCTCTGCCCACCCCTGCTTACCCACCCACTCAGGCCCAGTGCGCTGCCGATCAGCCTTTGCGGACAGCCACCATCTCTCTCTTCACGTGCAGGGCCAAACCAGCCATCCCTGGGGTCCGCGCGGGTGCAAGTGCTGAAGGCCATGGCGACCGGGAGAAGTGCGCTCGCGCTGTGGAAGGGCCGTCCGGTGCCAGCTGCGCGGGGCTCACGCTACCCGGGGACCGTGCGCAGCCTGCCATGCCCGTCGCGCCGACAGGAAATCACAGGCGCTCGCCCATCCGCCGCATCGCTCGACAGGTGGGAGAAGTGACTGGTTGTGCGGGGAGCCTTCCAACTGGCTTGCCGGCTGCTGACATCGACAGACTTCTCGTGTTACAATTTCTCATGTTACAATGGGGAAGGATGTGCAATGAAGGGGGAGGATGGTGGGGGTGACATTACCAAAAAACAGCATCGGCTCTCGCTGCAGGGCGGGCCACCTCTAATACAATTTTAAATGATCTTGCGGGCCAAATATAATTATATCGCGGGCCAAATTTGGCCCGTGGGCCAGAGTTTGACATGTGTGCTCTACACCATCTGGTCCTTCACCTACCTTGTATCATGTATTCCATTATTCAAATCATTAAAATAAAAAGAAGTGACCCCAACACCAATCCCTGTGGAACACCACTAGCGACCAGCAGCAATCAGAATATGATCCTTGTATTCCAACTGCCCATCAACCAATGCTCTACCCACATTAGTATGTTTCCTGTCATACTATGGGCTCTTATCTTGTAAGTAGCCTCATGTGCAGCAACTTATCAAATGCCTTTTGAAAATCCATATATACAAACAACATCCACTGCATCTCCCTTATCCAGCCTCCTCAAAGAATTCCAATTGGTTTGTCAGACAAGATATTCCCCCTAAAGAAACCACGCTGGGTTTGGCCTATCCTGTCATGTGTCTCCAAGTACTCTTCAACCTCATCCTTTACAATCGACCCTAACATCTTCCCAACCACTGATGTCATAATAACCAGTCTATAATTTCCTTTCTGCTGCCTCTCCCCCACCCCCCATTCTTGAATAGTGGAGTAACATTTGCTATTTTCCAGTCATGCAGGACTGTATCAGAATCTATTGATTCCTGAAAGATTATTACCAAAGCCTCCACAATCTTTATCACTACTTTTTTTTGCGGACCTGAAGGTGCAATTAGTCTGGTCCAGGAGACTTATCCACCTTACACCTTCCTTAGTTCCTTCTTTCTTGAAATAGTAGTTGCACTCACTTCCCTTACCTGATACCCTTTGACATCTGGTACACTGTCAGCTACGGTGAAGACTGGTTACAAAATACTCACTTAGTTCCTCTGCCATCTCCTGATCTCCCATTATTATTTCTTCAAAGTCATTTTCTATTTGTCCTATATCTACTCGCACTTTAAAAAAAATTATTTCTATACTTGAAGCTTTTTGTATCTTCTTTTACAATTTTGCTAGCCTACTTTCATATTTCATATTTTCCCTCCTGAGCTTTTTAGTTACATTCTGTAAGTTATTCAAAAACTTCCCATTCTTCTATCTTCCCACTAATTTTTGCTTCCTTGTATGCCCTCTCTTTTGTTTTCATGTTAGTTTTAACTTCCCTTGTCAGCCATAGTTGTGGCATTTTTCCATTTGACTATTTCTTTTTTTTTGGTATGGATTTATCCTGCACCTTCCTCATTTCCCCATATTGGTAAGCAATTCACCAGTTCTTCCAGCCAACGTTGTCTCCAATAGAGCAGTTCTCTCCAAGCAAGGAAACATGAAATGATCCTGACCAGAATGTATACTAACTGACTAAAATAAGTTAATATCCCAGATGGGAATGATATAAGTTTTAATTTGATCCTATAATGATCAAAACCAGCCCTTTTGTTTTGGCTCTGGCCCCCTGAGGACTCTCCTCATAGTTTATGGGCCTGTTTCCTTGTGAAGCAATCAATTTTAGTAACGTTCTTCCGTATTTCTCTCCTCGATACACAAAAAAACATATTTAGGATTTCAGTCTGTGCCCCCTTTAAATGTGCTGTGCCCCCCACCCCCCATTGTATGTCTCCCATTGAGAATGGCTGATCTAAACAATCATGGTTCAAAACAGCCAAGAATTCACCCAAAATAACCAAAACGTTACACCAAAGATTAGTAAGTGCCAAATGTATAAAACATCAGTGAGATAATTAACTGCTTATGAAGAGCACCAGTGGACAATTTTATTTGGCATCATGGTTCTTCTGCAGGAACTGATGAGGTACCAACTGATGCCAGTACCACAGAGTGACAGTATTTCCTCAGTACTGGATGATGCGACGTGTGTTCAACATGCAGCTGAATACAGCTGGATTTCTGAAGCTTAGTAGAATAACAAATTATACAAGAAAGCTAATTTCTTCAGGGTGAAATTTGAGAATCAATTTAATAAGTTGTGTTATCATGGAGTAAATTATGGTTTCGACCATCAGTCTTAATAGCAGAGTTATTTAACAAACATTGATTCAGAGGTTCAGCTATTTTCCCCTAATGCTCTTTTACGTCTCCTTCAGTTGCCGTCTTTGTAGATAACTAGTTGGAAATATGCTTGAATGACCACTGAGTGAAGGATGAATTATGAGCTTAGCCATGTGAATGAGGACAAAGAGATAAGACTGCTAATAAAAAATAACTAAACCTGAGCAGAGTTAAAACTAAATGTTTGGATACCTTTGAAGCCTCAATTTTATATCAGCTACAAGATTTAATTACAAAAGTGGGAGCCTTTCCACAACAATTTTGACAGGAGAAATTCCAGAGAGAGAATGAAAAGTAACCACCAAATTTGATTATGAAAGATATAATCAGCAGAAGGCACAACTGTCTGTGGCAAGGAACAGGGAGGAATGGAAGGGGTCTGGAAGGAACGAGGTGACAGAGTTAAAGCGGTAGAGGTGCAGCCAATAGAGGAATTGAAGGCAAAAAAAACTTTGGGGACACAGGAGCTATGCAGATCAAGAATAGGAAATGGGTAGTTGCTATGGAGGAGATAGCGTAATAGAAGGTTGGATGGTGTTTTGGAAAGCTCTGATTTTTAAGGGAGGAAGGGAGATGTTCTCTGCATAAGATAAACAGCCATAAAAATTTAAGAATTTTGTCAAGTGGTGATTTTGTCACAGCTTGGGTGGTTGTTTTAACAAGTTAAGGAATAAAATTGTAAAAGAATCAATGATTGTCAGGCCTGAGATTAATTTAAAGAGAACATTAGCCTTTTTGCCTTTATTGCATGCTACATTTGCTAATATTTCCTCTGCTTGGTTGGAATGAAAACTGATAACCTTGCCTAGATTTCTAGCAGATACCACAGATCATCACTCCTCAAATGGAACCTACCTATCTAAAACATACCTGAGATGTTGGCGGCTTCAGCACTCTCTTCACTTTCTCGGTCTTCCTCTCTACGTGGATTCTGCTCAGTGTGCAGGAGACTCAACTTGTGGCATACTTCAAAGGCTTGTCCTATGGTCCGCACAATCCTCATTGCTTGGCTCTGGCACATGGGGAGGAACAGAAAGACTGTAACCAGACTAATCTCAATGGTGTGCCATCAGATCTATCACCCAGAAAATGGTGGTTAACCCTTTCCCCTCCTTAATAAGATTGTACCATTTTAAGTAGCTGAATTTAAAAGGAATGTACAGCACAGAAGCAGGCCATTTGCTCCACAAGGTCAATACCAGGAATCGCATGTGCCATTTTTCACATCAACTGATCTCTTTCTCTACAGGGATAATTTAATGTTGACTAGAGGACATTTTAAACGTAAGTACCTGTTTGGCTGTAATGAGAAAGAATATCAGTGCGTATGTACATTATACTTTTGCGTATGGCAATAAACTCATTCATCATTATTATAATAGTTGCCTTTTGTCTCCCATAGGTTTATCTTTATTAAATGCATTAAAACTCCGCCTCAGTTTGTCAATATGGTTCAAGGTTCTAACCATCTTCTGGATAATTCAACATATTGACCCTTCTTGCTCTACCATGCATTCTTTCCTGCATTAGCCCCATGTTCCTTTATTCCCTCAACATTCATTGGCATCTCTCTTGAATACTCCAATCGACTAAACTTTGCGGAGGTTTGGAGAGGATTCCAGTGATGAAACTCCTCTGTATTTACCTGCTAAAATTCTAAAACATTGCGGAGGACAATGCCAAACCACGAACGTACAGTCATACCTTCCACATTTGCGACAGTCGAACTTGTCTCTTCTCTTGAAGATGATCACAGTGATGGTGTTTCTCAGGTTTTTGGCATGTTCTCCTCTTCCAAAATATGGGAGATGTGACTGCACATCTGTTCTCCTTGGAACTTTAACAGGAATACTCTGCTCTTGAAGTCTTGTTTATCATTTGTCAAAGGGTCCTTTAACTTCTTGTCAATCAGGACTGGCAGTGATGCTAAGAATAGCCCAGGGAACATCAAGTCCAGAGCTGCAAGTGTTCCTTCCAGCCTGCAATCACTGCCTTACGTGTTGCTGATAGATTGTTAACTCTCACTATGGTGTATTTGAACCAGGATGAACAGGAAATTGCTCAACCGATTTCACGCCCACTCCAGAACCAAGATCAGTTTCTGGATGTCCTGTGTTCTTTCCACCCATCATCTGCTCCTTGGATCTCTGCCTTCAAGTTATTGCCAAACTGTTTCTTTTCCCTTGAGCCATGATCAAGATTCCAAAATACCTTCCTTTTGTGGCTAATTAGCTCTTAGCTTTATCAGAGTCATTTTGGTGCTTTTGAGGAAGAGAAACCAAGAGCGTAATCATGACTGCTACTAAGGTGAACTATAGTGTGAATGCTATGGACACTGATTCTGTTTGCTGGGGCGCATCAGGTTGTTTGCAAGTCAGTGTCTGAGATGTGTCATCACCATGGGGTCCTGGAGATCATCCTTAACTTGTTAAAACTTTTTAAAACAACCACCTGAGCTGGAGTCTTCAGCTGTGACAAAATCACCACTTGACAAAATTTTTGTGGCAATGTTTCTCCTGTCATTGTTGCTTTGGGGCCAGACTGATGGATGTAATGAAGCAGATTAGGCAGTCTTACAGTGTTTGGCACCTGTCACCATATGCGTGATCCGGACATTCTTTGGCTGTCTTGGCGGGACAATGACATATAATCAAACAGGTGTCAATGCTTGGATTGCACCTCAATGTGCTTGAAGTCAAGTTGGCTGTGAAAAGGCCATGGTCCAATTGTTTTGCAAGGATAACGATTCTGTTACAGTTAGCTTCCCTTGCTTCCTCCTTGCAAATCAAATCTTGCCAAAGCATTGTGCCTTTTCTGATCTTGCACTGAAGTCGCTAAGGAAGAACAGACTTGTCTCCTCCAGGATTGGAATTAGGGTTTTGTCATGTAGTAATCCTTGCTACATCTGTAGGTCCAGGATTGGGATGCATATATTGGTAGCTGAAGTGTCTCGGTTTTATATTTGAATGTCAGAGTCATAAAGCACTTCCCTTATCCCACATGGGGAGTCACTATGATGCCATGCAAGCCCATTCTTAATACTAAAGGTTACCTTTCTCTTCAGGTAAGCTTTAGTGTTAAGAATGGGCTTGCATGGAAATTGGATCTATCGTGTTGATCCTGAAACTGGTCATCTCCTGTCTCAGGCAGCATTTCGATATCTACATCAGAATTCCTGAACTCAGCTCCCAAGTACATCGCAATGTTAATTAAAACAGAAAATGAAATCCAGGTAAGCCAGCCTTGCATTGGACTATTGAAAATTCTTGATTGTCCCAATAAAAAATACATTGCAGCCCTTCAGAAAAGATCTACTCACAAGCAGCAGGATAATGCAATGGATAAGTCCAGAGGAACACCCTTGACCTAATGTTAATGGTGCTTCATCTGAATTATCTTAAGGAATTCAAAGTTGTTATGGTACATATCTCAATGTTCCATTTTGCTCCCCTCCCACCACATTCCTTGCTCCCTGCCAGAGATTCTCTGGTGCTAGGGTAGGGGGCTATGGGCTTTATACTGGTATGGTATGAAATCAAGCATTCAGAGATAATTCTTGGGATTTACACCACAGTTAGGACTCTCAAATCAAAAGTTGTGGTGTGGAACACCAAGAAAAACAACCAAATCACTGTTCTGATTTGATAATAAGCTCACCAACATTGTGGTCCCATTGTACACTGAACTTTGACCACCCTCAGAGAATATCTTCTGCTATTCAATCTTACTATAAGTGTGTAGACCTCGTCGAAAGAATCAAAGACTTGTTGATCCAAACCAAGGTTTTTATTAGCAAAAGACAGGAGCTCTTCACAGGTGGCCGACCAGTCCGGAATGATCTGACCTGGCTAGGGACACAACCCTTTAAGGCCCAGACAGTAGGCGTGGCTTAGCTCTCAGCCAATCGCTGTAAGCACAGTCTAGATACTGAAACTATATACACTGGTGATAGATCTGCACTATCACATTCACCCCTTCTTGCAGAACTGACCCTGGAAAAAAAAACGAGGGAGAGAATGAAAGGAAGGGGTAGGTTAAGGACTGTAGCGGTCAGGGGGTCTGACCATCCGGTGTGACCGCCGTGGTGCCGGGATTGGGGTCGCTGGAGTGGTGTCCCCAGCCGGCTCGTCGGGTGCGACCGCTTCTTTGCTCAATTCCCCAGTCGTGTTGTCGGCAGGGTGGCCCGGGTTGTTGGGGTGCTGTTGGTCCTTCTGTTGCGGCACGGGGCCTGGGGAATAAAGGGTTGGGGAAGGTTCGGTGGTGGGGCGATGGCAGACCGAGAGGGGAGCGTGGGGTCCCCCAAAGTGTAGGGACACTGTTTGGAACTAACATTGAAAGTCTAATCCCAGCAACACTGGGGTGCACAATTGGGGAAGGACGAATAATTTGAAGTGGGTGACCGTTACACCCTGTACTTCCAGCGTGGCGATGCAATACCCCCTTATCCCTGTCGAGTGCGACCTCGTCGCTAATGAGATCCTCTGGGTAGTGGGGATAATGTCAAGACCCCAACGGAGGGCCAGATCTGGCTGGATAAAGCTGTCAGTTGACCCAGAGTCAAATAAGCAATTGGTGTAGTGTCCATGCACTTTAATCAGTTCCATTGCTCTGGTGAGGGAATGAGAGCATTGCTGGTTTAGTGTTATTGAAGCAGTTGACAGGGGAGTTCCGCGTGATGATGTCACTCAACGGGATGACATCACACAACGGGATGACATCATGCAATGGGATGACGTAGTCAACGCTGGAGGAGCAGGTTGGAGGACCTCCCGGAAGTGCTGTTGTGGCGGCGTCGGCGGATGAAAGGTAAGTAGTGGGGTTTGTAGTTGCTCGCGGTTGGCGGTGGGTAGGTCGTCGGTCGCGGCGGTCGGGCCCCAGCGGTCATCAGCGATGGACGCTAGGGTGAGTACCTGGTTGGCCGCGGTGGATCCCCAGTCGGTCGTGGTGGCCGCATCGGCGGCTGCGTTGGCAGCGGCAGACGGGGAGCGGGCAGCAGCAGCATCGGCCCCGGGGGTGTCTGTGGCGGCGGCAGCAGCAGCGGTTGCCACAGTCGGGACCGAGGCCGGGTTGAGTGTTCCGCACGGGGGCGAGAGGCGGGCCAACACCATGGTTGCGAGGGTGGGCTGCCCCTTCCGGGTCCGGCGTCTCCGTGACGTCAGGCTTTGCCGTGCAGGGGAGCCCTCGCTATCATTGGACGAGAGCTCTGAGGAAGAAGAGTTTGAATGGGATAGTGGTGACTGGTGTTTGCCGGCGGCCATTTTAGACCTACAGACTGCAGCAAAGTGGCCCTTTTTAAGGCACTTCTGGCACCTGGCTTTTCTTGCTGGGCACTGGGACCTGCTGTGCTTGACCCTCCCGCAGAAATAACATTTTGGGTTCGCACGGGGCAGTGTAGCAGCAGCCGACAGGCCGTCAGTATCTCGGGGGTGGTAGGGTAGAAGGGCACTCTACTCACATCAAAACGAGGGGTCCAGTCCCTAGAGAACTCGGTGGACTTTAAGGCTGCATCCTCCATTGTGATTGCAATCCGGGCCACGTCCTCTAGTTTTTCTACCCCTTGTTCGAGCAAGCGCAGCCTCACTTCGTTCGATCGGAGACTGGCCACATAGGCATCCCGGACGAGATCGTTTGTGATCTCGGCAGCAGTTTTGTCCACACAGTTACAGTCCTTGCCCAACGCCTTTAATACTTGTAAATATGCCCTGCTGGACTCGCCGGGCTGTTCCTTCCTCAACACAAGCACGAGCTTGGCATGAACTCTGTTCACCGGTTGATCATACAGTCCTTTCAGTACCTTTATGGCTGCGGTGTAAGTGGTCTCATCCTGGATGTTCTCGTAGACTCTCAAGGACACCATGGACAGCAATGCTGTTAGACACTGGTTATCCTCCTCTACCTGAATGAATCTCAGGAAGTTTTCAAAGTTCAGCAGCGAGAACTTAAAGGCTTTGAAGGCTGTAGCTGACTGTGGGTCGATATCAAGTTTTTCTGGCCGAGTTAAATGCTCCATCCCTTTCAAAAAAAATTCTTTTTGCTAATAAAATTGTAGAGCTCATCGAAAGAATCAAAGACTTGTTGATCCAAACCAAGGCTTTTATTGGCAAAAGACAGGAGCTCTTCACAGGTGGCCAACCAGTCCGGAATGATCTGACCTGGCTAGGGACACAATCCTTTAAGGTCCAGACAGTAGGTGTGGATTAGCTCTCAGCCAATCGCTGTAAGCACAGTCTAGATACTGTAACTATATACACTATATACATTGGTGATAGATCTGTATTATCACAAAGTGTGTGGATTTTTAATATTGGGCTGCAAAGAATGAAGGATGCTGTAATTCTTTAATAATGTTCCAATTATCAGTTGCTACAAATAGACTTACAATCCAAAATGCCAACAATTAAAGTCACTTGTACGTCAAGATGCAAATTTAAATAGCCAAGTTCTGCATTTCAGAAAGAGAATGTTAACTTTGATTGTACGCGTGCATCCAAACATATCCCAATAGTAAAATACTTCATCATTAATGCGAGTGTGAGGCTAGATTTGCATTATGCACAGCCAAACAAAAATCAACTGGATTTATCTATGATTTTCACCTTATTTTTCTCCCCAAGTTTCCTTCCTTATTTATTATTGTAGTCACATACCAAGAAACTGATGGCAATATTTAACCATCCAACGCTACATGTCTCGACGCTTCAGAAAAGGCAGTTCCCATCTTGGTAATTTAATTCAAGCTGTGATCAATATGGAGACAATATTAACACATACTTAATACAACGAAATGTATTCAAAACTCATTCATTAGGCTTTGAATTGCGGGCTAAAGTCAGGAGGTAGTTTGCTCAGCTCTTCCAGCTGTTCAGAGAATGAAAATTAATTTTAGATACTGCAGAAACTAAATAGAAAACTGAGGTTTAATGGCAACAGTTTGATCAACAGAGCCCAGTGGCTAATTACTTACAGATTTCTAAACCAACCATATTTTGGTAAAATGCAATTCATTTTGGAAACAGCAAGATAAGATTAAGAATGACAGTACACACCTGACATTTTTTTAGACTTCCCATTAATTTTAGGGTAACTCTCAACCAGGAAATAATATGTTATCATTTTACTGAAATTAAGTAGAATTTAACAAGTTGAAGTAATCATATCTGTTGCAAGAAATGCATTTAATTCTACTCATAAAAAATATAAAAATTTCCTCTGCATAAAAACAATTCCCTTTAAAGTTCAATGAAAATACTTGAAATTGGTATGGAAGTTTGAAATATAACTTGTGACCTCTTATTCGATTCAGAGTTCAACACATTGTGATTGAATTGATTTCATTCACACAGCTAGGGTGCAGAGAAATGTAATCTATACAAATAATTTATTTTTACAAGTTATAAAGACAATGAGAAACATTCTCTCATAAGACACTGCAGTCAGATATTAAGAATAGTGTGATTTGCAAAATGAAAAATAAAACTCAATTACCTAAAAGCATTTGAATATTGATGAATATGAAATAAACTGCCATTAAGCCTATAATTATCGAGCCTTGTGTCATTACAAAATTCATGGCAGCGCAATAATAATGGGAATTTTTATGGAAATTGCGCATTAAATCCCAAATACTACCTAAAAGCATTCTGCAGAACAGTCATCAGATCAAAAATGGATGCTGAGCCAAAAGGAGAGATACTAAGAAGCTTCAGCTAAAAGCATGGATGAAAGGGGTTCTAAAATGTTCATTTGATATGGGGAAGATTTGTTCAGGCAGGTAATTATGAACTTCAGTCACTCAATAGCTGTGTTTCTGAACATGTAACACAGTATTTTTCTTCACTTCCCTTCTGAAGGCTTGAACCAGTTGATGGGTGGTTTGTATGCCTTGGCTTCCTCGACACACAAACACTTATTATTCAAGTGTGAATTCCAAGCAGTGGACTATTGGGTTGTGGCAGGTGTCACAACCAAGCCTAATCCTGCCTCCTGCAGGCTACCCGCAAATATCAACCTCCAATTTCCAATAACCTCCTCCTCCCTGTTTCTCCTAACCCAATGCTTCTGTCTTCTTTCCTCCAGCTCACCAACCCCTTCCCTTCCTTCTCCTATCAGAGAGCTTCCCCTCTTGACCTTCTGCCCTCCCCATCACTTCAGCTTCTTTCTCTTTTACAGTCCCACCTGTATCCAAAAATTACCTCTTACCTGTTAGCCTGTACTCCTCCCCCTTCTCCTTCCTCACTTCTCTCCTTTTGCTCCCCCACCCTTTTATTCAGACTTCTACCTGTTTTCTTTTCAGATTCCCACAAAGGGCTCAGACCCCAAACGACGGCCTTTTATTTTCTATGGATGCTGCGTGACCTGCTGAGTTTCTCCAGCACTTTTGTGTGCTGCACTAATCCTATCTCATTCAATGTCCGCTAATACTTTCTGAAAGATGTCACTGGCTGGTGATAAGGCAACAAAACTCACCCACCAACTGACTACAGACAAGATCAGTTCATTTTATGGCTCAAAACCTCTACTTGTAGGTTGGCCTATATTATGTTCTAATGTCCAATGTGGATCAGGGATGACCTTCAACATAGACAAGAATCCTGTCTCCTGTTGACTGATGGAATTGGCTCTGGGATTATTAAGGTGAAAGCTAATCAGTGAATTAGTTGACTTAGTTAGGTATTTCATCAATGCACTTCTTCTCAATGAACGCCATAGAAATCCCTCTCTATGATTTACAAATCAATTAGGAAGGCTGTCCAAATTAATAACAGCAAGAAAACACAATATGTTTATGTTACACAAAGGTTCAAAAGGATGCTCATAGAGCAAATAATTATTACACTAAATTGATTACAAATTAGCTGGATGATGGAAGATACTGTATTTAAAAAAAGAGATAGTTATTGCATTATTTAAAATGAATGAAACCTAAATGCTTAAATAAAACTACTTAACCATATAACCACTTACAGCACAGAACAGGCCAGTTCTGCTCTACTAGTCCATGCTGTAACTAATTCCCACCTTCCTAGTCCCACTGATCAGCACCCGGTCCATACCCCTCCAGTCCTCTCCTCTCCATGTAACTATCCAGTCTATCCTTAAATGTAACCAATGATCCCGCCTCAATCACGTCTGCCGGAACCTCATTCTACATCCCTACCACCCTTTGCGTAAAGAAATTTCCCCTCATGTTCCCTTTATAATTTTCCCCCTTCAATCTTAAACCATGCCCTCTAGTTTGAATCTCCCCCACTCTTAATTGAAAAAGCCTATCCACATTTACTCTGTCTGTCCCTTTTAAAATCTTAAACACCTCTATCAAGTCCCCCCTCAATCTTCTACGCTCCAGAGAAAAAGCCCTAGTCTGCACAACCTTTCCCTGTAACTCAAACCTTGAAATCCTGTCAACAATCTTGTGAACCTTCTCTGTACTCTCTCTATTTTGTTTATATCTTTCCTATAATTTGGTGACCAAAACTATACACAGTACTCCAAATTTGGCCTCACCAATGCCTTGTACAATTTCATCATAACCTCCCTACTCTTGAATTCAATACTCCGATTTATGAAGGCCAACATTCCGAATGCCTTCTTCACCACACCATCTACCTGAGTATCAGCCTTGAGGGTACTATTTACCATCACTCCTAAATCCCTTTGTTGCTCTGCACATCTCAATAACCTACCATTTAATGCATATGACCTATTTAGATTTGCCTTTCCAAAATGTTACACCTCACACTTATCTGTATTAAATTCCATCAGCCATTTCACAGCCCACATCTCCAGCCTTCCTAAATCACCTTTTAATCCACGGTAATCTTCCTCACTGTCCACAACACCACCAATCTTTGTATAATCTGCAAACTTGCTTATCCAATTCTCTACCCCTACTTCCAGATCGTTAATATATATAACAAACAATAGTGGACCCAGGACCAATCCCTGAGGAACTCCACTAGTCACCGGCCTCCAATTGGACAAACAATTTTCCACCACTACTCTCTGACACCTCCCATCCAACCATTGCTGAATCCACTGCACTACCTCCTTATTTATACCTAATGCCTCCACCTTTTTTCCTAACCTCCTGTGGGGAACTTTGTCAAAAGCTTTACTAAAGTCTAAATAGACAACATCCACAGCTTTCCCTTCATCAACCTTTTTTGTAACCCCCTCGAAAAACTCAATCAGGTTTGTCAAGCATGATCTACCCCTGACAAAACCATGCTGATTACTCCCTATCAATCCCTGTACCTCCAAATATTTGTAAATACCATCCCTCAGAACAGTTTCCATCAACTTACCCACCACAGATGTCAGACTCACGGGCCTATAATTCCCAGGTTTACATTTGGACCCTTTCTTAAACAGCAGAACCACATGCGCCACCCTCCAATCCTTTGGCACTACCCCCGTGACCAGTGATATCCTAAGTATCTCTGTTAATGGCCCCACTATCTGTCCACAAGCCTCCCTGAGTGTCCTTGGGAATATTTTGTCTGGTCCTGGAGATTTATCTACCTTTATCTTTTTCAACACAGCCATCACTACCTCCTCGGTTATCCTTATATGCTTTATGACCTCCTCACTATTTTTCTTTACTTCAACTGGTTCAATATTTTTTTCCCTAGTGAATACCGAGGCAAAGAAATCATTCAAAATTTCCCCCATTTCCTCTGCCTACCCTCGCTATCTACAAGGGGTCCAATTTTATCCCTCACTAATCTTTTACTTTTAATGTACCTATAGAAACTCTTTGGATTTATTTTTACTCTGTCTGCCAAAGTCTCTTTGTGCCTTTTTTTGGCCTTTCTAATTTATTTCTTAAGATTCCTTCTACACTCCTTGTAGTCCTCCTTCAAACTCTCAGCTCCCTGCTCTTTATAACTCTTGTACACCTCCCTTTTTCTCCTAACCAAATTTCCAATATTCCTCGAAAACCAAACCTCCCTATGACTTCCAGCCTTTCCTTTGATCCTCACTGGGACATATCTACTCTGTACCCGCAAAATTTCTTTTTTGAATATCCTCCATTTTTCATTTATGTCCTTACCTGAAAATATCCTGTCCCACTCAATGCTCCCAAAATCCCTTCTTATTCCTTAGAAATTTGCTCTTCTCCAATCCAGAACCTCAATTTTAGGCCCCTCCTTGCTCTTCCCTAAAACTACCCGAAAACTAACAGAGTTATGATCACTATACCCAATTTGTTCTCCAACATTAATGTCCGATACCTGACCTAGCTCATTCCCTAACAGGAGATCTAGTATTACACCGTCCCGAGTCGGTTCTTCTACTAATTGATTTAGAAAACAATCTTGAACACATTTAACGAACTCTAGCCCATCCAGCCCTCTAACTGTATGGGTATCCCAATCAATGTGAGGGAAGTTAAAATCTCCCATGATCACTATCTTATGATTCTCACACATATACGTTATCTCCCTACAAATTTGTTCCTCTAATTTCCTTGGCCCATTTGGTGGTCTGTAATACACTCCTATTAGCACCCTCATGCCTCCTTCACCCCTCAATTCCACCCAAACAGCCTCATTGGACAATCCCTCCAGACCATCCTGCCACCTCACGGCAGTAATGCCCTCTTTAACAAACAGAGCAACTCCTCCCCCTTTTTTACCCCCTGCTCTATCACATCTAAAACAAATGTATCCTGGAATATTAAGTTGCCAGTCCTGCCCCTCCTGTAGCCAGGTCTCACTAATTGCCACAATATCATGACCCCAAGTATCTGTCCATGCTCTGAGGTCATCTACCTTGTTCATTATGCTTCTTGCATTAAAATATATGCATTTCAGAGAATGACCCTCACCTATATTCTCTTTTCTACCTTTTACCCTAATCTTCATCCTACCTTTGTTATCGTTATTATTCCTATCTAGTTGGCCATGCTCCCTTGACACTGCACTCACACTCTGTTCCCCACCCCCCTGCCAAACTAGTTTAAACCTTCCCCCACAGCTTTAGCAAATCTGCTTGCCAGCACAATGGTTCCCCCTCCAGTTCAAGTGGAGGTCCGACCTTCCCCAGCAGAGATCCCAATGATCCAGAAATCTTATCCCTTGCCCCCTGCACCATCTCTTTAGCCACTCATTCATCCTCCACATCCTCCTATTTCTACCCTCACTAGCGCGTGGCACCGGCAGAAATCCAGAGATTACTACCTTGGAGGTCCTGTTTTTTAACTTCCTACCTAATTCCACATAATCCTGTTTCAGGACCTCATCCCCACTTCTAACTAAGTCATTGGTCCCCACATGGACCACGACTTCTGGCTGTTCTCCTTCCCCTTGCAGAATGCTATGAACTTGATCAGATATATCCCTGACCCGGGCACCAGGGAGGCAACAGACCAACCTGGATCCCCGATCTCATCCCACAAACCTTCTATCTGTCCCTCTGACTAATGAGTCCCCAACTACAAGTATCCTGTTCTTATCTCTCCTTCCCTTCTGAACCTCAGGGGCAGCCCCTGTTCTCCTTCTTTATATATAAAATTTTCATATATATATATATATATATATATAAAAAAATAAATTTATCATATATATATTATACACAAGACTTCAACAGCAAATGCATGTATTTTGCTGTTAAGAGCATAACATTTTGTTGAATTTCAGCTAATACCAAACATTTTCATTCTGTTACTTCCTCTTAAACTCATCAGCATGTGACAAATGCAGGCAGTTGCATATTTTAATTCTATGCAAGCCTGATCTCCAGAGCAGATCACATTCACCTCAGTCTCACTGCAATGCCCACACATGGGTAAGGTTTGGCTTCTGGCCTGGATTTACATCATGCCATCCCTCAATATTCCGTATCAGCGGCCTCCAAAGGAATCCATGTGAAAGGCTGGAGGTGTAGCTGAGCAACACTTCAGGTTGAGTCTCCTAACCTGAGGGTTGCCTTGCAGCCATTCTTTGTTGAGAATGAGCCATGCTGAAGGAGATCAAAGTGGCAACAAAATAAAATGCTTCTCTCATTTAGAGACTCTGATCGCTGGCCATAGAGAAAATGGGACGTTTGAATGACAGACAAACAATATTAAATTGAATAAAAGAAACATTTTCAGTTTCTAATTGTTGTGGAAAACCATGCAGCTAGAGGGGGTTATATCAAGGAACTAATGGTTGAAGTGCAGCAGTGAGACATATAAAATTTCTGAAGCAACATTCAAATTCCGCTGGCAATTTAGTTTTAAGGATTCACATCACTTGCAAGTCATATAATACTCCTGAAGGGAATGTGCATTGCATTCTTAAAGAAAAACACAATTAATATTAGATTTTTTTTAAAAACAAAACCTTAAAATAGAACTTTGAAAAATTCAAGCTCCTTGCTATTGATGAGGGGTCATAAACTGGTGTCCACAAATAGTAATCCGCAGTTGGCAGATCTAAGTTGCATTGCAAAATATTGTAGCAATTCGCAATAGTGTTAAGGTGCACAGGACCACCACACCAATGCATCTGTGTTTTTATACCAATATTATTTTTTCTCTTGTGGCAATGGTGCAACAGCTGCAGTTTTTTTCTAAAGTTATTATAATTTGAACTATTCTTAGTATTTATAAAATTCCCAAAAAGATGCATCATCTGTGTAGTTTTACAGTTGGTATCATCTAAAGAATAAGAATGCCATTCATCCCATTCCTGTGCCTGCCTGATCTATCCTTGCATAATCTTTTCCTGAAGAAAACTGTTTCAGTTAACTCATTGAGTGTTTTCAGTAACTCAATGCTGACCGGCTCCACCATAGTCTGGTATGGGGACACCAATACCACTGACCATAAAGCCCTCCAAAAGGTAATGGACACAGCCGAGAACATCACAGGCAAAACCATCCATACTATTGAATACATCTACAGGGAACGCCGCCGTCAGAGAGCAGCAGCAATCATCAAATACCCTCTCAACCCAGCAGACACTCTGTTCTCGCTGCTGCCATCGGGAAAAAGGTATCGTTGCCACAAGACTCACACCACCAGGTTCAGGAACAGCTGCTACTACCCCTCCACCATCAGACTCCTCAATGACAAACTCAATTAGAGACTCATTCAAGGACTCTTACTTGTGCACTTTATTTTCTTTTTTATTCTCTCTGTATTGCAGTTTGTTTACAATCGTTATCTGTTTACAGTTCTTTATTTACATGTTTATGCTGCATACAGTTTTTTTTGCACTACCAATTTGTGGTAATTCTGCTATGCCCACAGGAGAAAGAATCTCAGGGTTGTATGTGATGTCATGTATGTACTCTGACAATAAATCTGAAACCTGAATTTTTAAAAAATTTAAATTTTTAAATTTAAATTTAATTTTAAAAAAATGAGACATACAGCACGATAACAGGCCCTTTAAGCCCATGGGCCCATGCTGCCCAATCACATCCAATTGATCTACAACCCCTGGTATGTTTTAAAGGGTGGGAGGAAACCAGAGCCCCTGGAGAAAACGCATGCAGACACAGGGAGAATGTGCAGATAATGCAGGATTCGAACCCCGATCCCTATTGCTGGCACTTTAACAGCATTGCATTTACTGTGCTGCCCACATTCTACATCTTTAACACAAATGTTCCTGTAAAACTCTTCCATGTAGACCAAGTGGTGGGGGAGTCTAGGACCAGAGGGCACAGCTTCAGAACACAAACATTTCGCTATAGAACAAAAATGAGGAGGTATTTCTTTATCTGGAATGTAGTGAATCTATGGAATTCATTGCTGTGGATGACTGTGGAGGTCAAATATATTTAAAACAAAGGTAGATAGATACTTCATTAGGAAGAGAATGTGGAGTTGTGTGGAGAAGGCATGACAATGGGGTTGAAAAGTACAGTAAATCGGCTATGAAGGAATAGTGGGATGGATTTGATAGGCTGAATGTCAACTTCTACTCCTATGTGTTATGGTTGAAGTACAATAAGTTATCTATAGATCACTATAATATTGTTCAGCTTGTAGAAATAAAAACGTTGTTCTTCACTAACATAATTTGATAAGTCTTCTCTTTATTCGTGTTTTGACCTTCAATGAGTGAAGACTTCTCAAAGACAAGGGCAGAGAGAGCTTTATTTATTTTTGTAGTTGCCATGTTCGAACATACTGGCACTGAAGACAACCTATCTTCTCCAAGCAAATAGCATCTTCTCAGAGAGAAATGATTGTTAAAGGGTAATATATACAAGATCAGACAGCACTTATAACCCCTCTATTTTAATTTTGAACTCGCTGAGATTGTGTGGTTCTTCTCTCCATGACAGGAGTCTGTTCTACTTAACATGCCACTCAGGCAGGATTTTTTTTTTGTCTTTTGTTTTTTTGCCTTTAACTTGTATCCAATTTGTCCAAACCTTAAAGATAGTAAGCACGGTAACTTTTCCAATCAAACACCTTCTTTCAAAGAAAATTCTCTCTGCGGTTAATCTTACTTCACCTTCTCGGCTCATGATATTTCAGTCCCAAATAACAAAGTAATATCACTTCCAATTTCTCCACAATGAACACGTGGAAGTATTCTACCATTCTTTTATTGTCATTGGGCCATGTATTTTGACTCACTCTGCCTACACCATAATGGGAATCCCATCAGTGAATTAACTGCATCCGTTCAAGGTTAATGCCCACCATTTCTGGGATCACAGATAGCACCGCCGCGCCTTGTAACCAGAGTTAAAACATTGCTTCAAGTAGTTGGACAGAAGCAAGTTGCTTCTGTTAACTCACTGAGTAATTTCATTAACTCAAAATACATTGTATACGTAGGGGCCAAAGGTGAGAACTTACCTTGTTAGGCGGCGTCCCAGGGTCCGTAGGCTATGTGATGCCATGTTGCTTCCTGTGTGCATACGCAAGACTTTAGTTGGTATATGTGCAGCAGGTTCGCATATTGGAAAACGGTTGGCGCAGGCGCAGGAGTTTGGGGTTCAAATTCTTGATCGTTAGTGCACATTGAACAATAAGGCAGGATAGATGAGGAGGGTGGATGATGCTTGCGTATTTTTTGTTGACCGTTATCACCGAACATTATCACAAAAATTTTGTTCTTACAGATGTTGTTAATTATGGATAGTTTCCACACGGAACATTGAAGAAGATCATTATAACACTCCTTATGTTATTGTAGATCACTACAAAGCTTTTATGTATTAATAGTAAGCTATTTAAAACTTTGTGGAGAATCAAATGAAATGCGTCACGAATAAGAGCCCAACCTACCCTCCAAGCGACTTTTTATGGATAGAAGTTGCTACAGTATCTTTCATACCAATGTTCCTGTGAAGTATTTGTTTTATAGGAATGGGAAATGGACAGCAGCCTGGTCAACAATCAATACATCTAAAGATAAATTGATAAAAATCTGGCCTTATCTCAGATTCAGATACATTTTAGAATTGATTGTCTGGATGCATAAGGTATATTCTGGGTTAGAAGTTACAATATTCTCTTTGTTTTTTCAATAGTCTAGAAATAATTTTTTTTAGGAAACCCTTTATATCTCCTGAGCTCTGATATCTTAATGCATTCCAAATGAATGGAAAATTATACAGTGTGGCGACTCACCACTAGGCAGGCGAACTGGCCCCGCTTGTAAGCCAAGCGGCGGGGCAGCCGGATAAAATGGCGCCATCGGGGGTTTCCCTTCCTCCCAGCACGGGGCTCAGAAGCCCGTGCTGAGGAACCACGTGGCACCCAGGTGACGTCAGCGCCCTCCAGTGCGGTTCTCAGCCACGTCTGGGCTAGGAGAATAAGTACAGCCCAGCAGCCTGCAATAAACTAGTCTGCTCACTGAGTTCAACCCATCTGGTTGTATGTGTTATTGCAGGAGCAGTGTAGCTGCCGCTACAACAGGAGAGATGCAGAAGACAATCCTATTTAAAGGGGGTGGATGGCCTATGGACTATCAAACAGTCACACACAGCTTTTTAAAACCCCACATGTTCCAAATGACGTCATCACATTGTGATGTCATGTCATCACTCAGAACCTTCCGAGCTGGTTTGATTAAGCCTCTAGTGGGCCGCTTCATGGCCCTCACCGCCAGAACTGGTGATGGGAGGCTAAACCTCTAGTACCATTACCTTGCACCACTCATGGGCGGTCGTCCATACCTTCAGCTCGGGGGTAAATCAGGTCGAGATGAGCGGGCTTCAGTTGGTCAATTGTAAATATCTCTGGATATCCCCCAATGTCCAGTATACAAGTCACACGATTGTTTCGTAGCACCCTGAAGGGCCCCTCATAGGCCCTCTGTAAAGGTGACCTATGTGTACCTCTACACAAAAACTCACAGTCCCAGACTTCCTTTGGGATGGAGGGTGTTGTTGTTCCATGCCTTGATGTGGGAAGTGGAGCAAATTTTCCAAGCCGCTCCCGCAGTCTGCTTAAGAGTTCAGTTAGTGACATCTCCTGTTCGCGTGCTGCGGGCATGAACTCCCCAGGTACAAAGAGCCAGGGTCCATAAACCAATTCGGTCGAAGACGAATTGAGGTGCCTTTCTTATTCCCAGGAGGATCCAGGGCAGTTCGTCCGCCCTATCAGGTCCCTGAAGGCAGGCCATCAGTGCAGCCTTCACGTGTCTATGGAACCGCTCCACCAGGCCATTTGACTGCGGGTGGTAGGCTGTCGTGTAGTGGAGCTTTATTCCCAGCAGTCACAACAAAACATCCCAGAATGCAGAGGTAAACCATTGGCCTCTGTTGGAGGTGACGTTTGTGACTAGGTCAAACCGAGATACTCAAGCAGACATAAAAGCTCTGGCGCATGAATCAGTCGATGAGTCCATCAGAGGAAATGCCTCTGGCCATCTAGTGAATCTGTCAATGACTGTTAACATACCTAGATCCTCATGACACTGGAAGTGAGCTGACAATGTCGACATGCACACGGTCGAATCTGCGCTGTGATGGCTGGAAAGGCTGAAGTGGACGGAGCCTTCTTGTGCTTTTGCACTTTTGCAGATTGGCAGTCCATGCACATATTTGCCCAGTACGTGACCTGCTTTTTGTGTCCAACTTACACAAACTTGTCAGCTATCAGGTGGACCGCCACTCAAATGGAGGGGGTGGGACAGCCCATGAATGTCATCGAAAATGCAATGCTTCCATGCAGCAGGGATGATAGGGCAAGGCTGCCCTGTGGAAATGTCGCACAGGAGAGTGGTACCTTATGGCCCAAAGGCTACATCCCTGAGTTGCAGGCTTGTGACAGCAGTTCTATAAGCCAGGAGTTCATCGTCCTGGCACTGAGCTTTGGCAAGTGCCATGTAGTCTACACCTGGAGAGAGGGCACATGCTGCTTGAACGACAGAGCGGGGCAAGGCATCAGCCACCATACTACTCTTACCAGAGACATGTTTAATCCTGGTTAAAAACTCGGATATATAAAATAGGTGGTGTTGTTGGCGGGCTGACCAGGGATCTGATGCCTTCGTGAAGGTCAACCTTAATGATTTGTGGTTGGTAAAAACCGTGAAGTCCCTGCCTTCCAAAAAATAGTGGAAGTGTTTAACCACTAGTTACAGAACCAGCAGCTCCCTATTGAATGTGCTGTATTTTGTTTCCAGAGGGCGAGGTGCCTACTAAAAAACGCTAGCGACTTCCATTGTCCATTGGTGTACTGTTCCAAAACCCTGCCTCCTGCCACTTTGGACGCATCTATTGTCAAGGCGGTTGGTGCATCCATTTGTGGATGGACCAGCAATGTTGCCTTCGCTAGGGTGTCTTTGTTCTGCTGGAATGCTACCATCGTCTCTTTTGTCCACTCGAGTTCTTTGGCACTGCATGACATGAGGTCGAAGAGGGATTTCATAATATGAGCTGCAGAGGGTAGAAAGTGACGATAGAAATCAACCATCTGTACAAATTCCTGGAGACTTTTGATGGTATCAGGCCTTGTAAATTTAAGGATGGCTTCTGCCTTGCTAGGCAATGGAACAACACCCTGGATATTGATCTGATGTCCCAAGAACTCTATAGAGGCTGCCCGAATTTGCACTTGGCAGGGTTCACAGTGAGCCCTAACTCCTGTAGGCAGCAACAGAGAAAACACAGATGCTACAGTTGCTCTTTGTGGCAGTGACTGGCGATGAGCACGTCATCCAAGTCCATGCCATGCCCCACTGCGTCCATTAGTCGCTGGAATGTTTATGCAGCATTTTTGAGCTCAAAAGGCATTCTCAAAAATTTGAAGAGGCTGATGATGGCACGTACTCTGGCTTTACAGGTATTTGATGGTATCCACTCACCAAGTCAATTTTAGAAAATATCCTGGCCCCATGAAGATTAGCTGCAAAGGCCTGTATATGGGGCACAGAGTAGTGGTCTGCAGTGGTGGCGTCGTTAAGACGCCTGTAATCCCCACAAGGTCTCCAGCCTCCTGTGGCTTTGGACACCATATGTAGCAGGGAAACCTACGGGCTATCCATTTTGTGGAACTTTTGTTTTGCAAGCCACAACATGTTGGGCGGCAGGAGTCAGGGTCAGGAGGTCCTTGGGTGAAGATGTGTTGTGCAACGCCATGTCTGCGTATGGCAGTGGAGAACTGGGGAGTAACAATGTCCAGAAACTCTGCAAGTTTGGTGAATTCATTGTTTGATTACTCCACGGCGTCTAGGTGTTTGGCTTTTCCAAGGTGGAAAAGTCTGGAACGTTGTGGTGATCACCAATTGGTGCCCTTTTAAGCCCATCATCAGTGAGTGGGCTCTATGGAAGTTGGTACCCATCAATGGCCAGGACACAGCAGCAAGAATGAACTTCCATGTGAACTTATTGTCACCAAATTTCAGGGGTATAGTCAGTGTGCTGTACATATGAATCGAACTGTTATTCTCTGCAGTGAGCGTCCGACAATCGCTCCTGGTAAGGGTGTCAAAGCCCAAAGGAGGAAGGACACTAATCTCTGCACCCATGTCGATTAGAAATTTGTGTTGGAAGAGTTCATCCCAAATGTAGGCTGTAACAATGGCTAGCTGCTGTAGCCATTAGTGGTGAATGGCCATGGTTTTTCCTGGAAAAATGCAACGGGGTCAGCAGTGGTGAATTCCAGAACCCCAGCATTGATGGTAAAAACACCAGGTTGTTGTCACAAAGTCATGCATCTCCGGAGGAACGTGCACCCTTGTCGCTGGTACTTGTGGAGCCTGGGCTTTTGGGTGTGATGCAGCACTAATTTCTGTGGGCCTTGCGCCTTGCTGTTTTATGTGCCACAGAATATCTGCACGGGAAACCACTGATCAAGGGTTATCAAAGTCCTCGTCAGCTAACATGAGGCGGATGTCTTCTGGTATAAGCTCTAAAAACAACTGCCCAAAGAGCAAGCAAGGCCTATGGCCATCTGCCAGTGCCAACATGTCATTCATCATCTCCAAAGAGCCATGGTCCCCCAGGCCATTGATATGGAGGAGACACGCAGCTCGCTTGTGCTGTTAGAGACCGTAAATCCGGAGAAGGAGGGCTTTATGGCTTTGACCTTGCCCAGAGCTGGTGGGTCCGAAGGAAATCCACTACTTGACTGGCCTTGTCCTGATTGAGGGTGCTTACCACGTGATAATACTTAGTGGTGCCAAATTCTATCTTGTGAATGTGGAACTGTGCCTCAGCCTGCCCAAACCAAACTTCAAGTTGAGTGGTCCAAAAGACAGGCAGTTTGAGCGAAACCGCTACGTTGCCCATGTTGGGTCTAAAATCCATTTGGGCCCATCAGGGTCACCAATGTAGGAACTGTGTCGCAATGTGAAATGAAGAATGAGAAGATGATCAGATGTAGTTGAGTCGAAGTTCAGTAAACGTCGTTACTCAAACGACGCTTTTTAAAACCTCACATGTTCCAAATGACTTCATTGCATTGTGACATCATGACGTCACTCGGAACCTCCTGAGCCAGTTTGATTAAGGCTCCCGTGAGCTGCCACATTGTTAACATGTAAACACAGAACTGTAAACAGATAACGAATGTAAACAAACTGACTGTGCAGAAAGAAAATCAATAAAGTCCACAAGTAAAAGTTCTTTAAATTCTTAATATGAATTCATTCAGGCTGCACCAACATCTGTCTTTGGAAGGAGAAGAAAGCAGGGAGAGAGGATCTCTACTGTTGCAGAGGAGAAAAGGATCAGTTGAATTCTTCAATCAGCTTATGTATCTTTACTGCAGGGTAGATCCTATTCAATCATGTACAACTACTGCAGCAGAGAGTTCAAGGTGACCACCTTTGCATGCTTCTCAGATGAATAATTCAGTTTCTTTGACAGATCCTTGTTCTTGCTTTTCCTTTGCACATTTTTTAAGCATACCAAATTTGTTCTGTGCGTAATACTGTTAACTTTTGATACAAGCTAGTCAACCAATTATTCCACTGAAGCTTCTGAGTTAAGGAGAAAACGCTTTCTGAAATGAAGCGTTTTAAATTATTAAAAGGCTATCAAAGATGGAACGTTCCCTTTGTGGGGTGAACCTCAGATTTATTGCTTTTCTTTACATGACATAGATTTTAAATAAATTACTACTTTGACCACCAATTTTAATACGTTTTTTTAAAATTTAGAAATACAGCACGATAACAGCCCTTCCGACCCACAAGCCCGTGCTGCCCAAATAACCTACAACACCCCACCCCCCCAATACGTTTTGAAGGGTGGGAGGAAATCAGAGCCCCCAGAGGAAACTCACACAGACACAGGGAGAACATACAAACTCCTTACAGACAGAACTGAATTTGAACCTGGATCAGTGGCACTGCCATAGAGTTGTGCTAACCACTACGTTAACCATGCCACCCTAACTGACAAATTTGAAAATAATATTTTAAGCATGTAATAATTTGAAGGGATGGTGATCCCAACATCAATATAAATGCAGCCAGTTGACACAGTTTGCACCCATTCCATTCCAGATGATCCACAGTTCCCCATTGGACAACTATCCACACTACTTAAGAATGTGAGAAACTGAAGTAGGAGTAGGTCATTTTTCCATTTGAATCTGCTCTGTCATTCAATAAGATTGTGGCTGTTTTGTTAATTTTAATTTAGACATACAGTGCTGTAACAGGCCAATTCGTCCTTCCGAGTCCATTCCGTCCAATTTACCCCACATTAACCTACACCCGTTACATTTTTGAGAAAACCCACGTGGTCATGAGAGAATGTACAAACTCCTTACAGGCATTGTGGGATTCGAACCCTGTTCTCGTCCCGATCAGTGGCGCTGTACTAACCGCTACACCAATCGTGCTGCCCATCACTTCAACATCAACTCTCTTATCCCTTGATTCCTTCAATATTCAAAAATCTATCCATTTGTGTTTTTTAAGCCATCAGAGACTAATTCCCCACAGCTCCTTTCAGTTCACCACCCTCGAAGTGAAGAAATCCCTTCTCACATCAAGTCACCCTAGTTCTAGGCTCCACAGTCAATGGAAACATTCTACCTGAGTCTTACCCTGAACCCCCTCCTTTCTCCCCTCTGCGCTGAACAGTTCACATTTCAATGAATGGAGGTACTCAATTTCTCCTCATAACTGATCCTATGACAAATACAGGAAGGGATGTGTTACAGTATTATCAGTGGAACTTAAATCTCCAAGTCCATGAAGATTGCAGTACATAATCTGTCCTGACACTCCAGCACAGGAGTGAAGCTATGTGTTACTGTCAGCGATGACATCCTTTGGATGATTTGAGATGACATTCCATCAGCTCCTCTTAGGTGGATGCAAATTCACATTGAAGTAAAGCAGTGCAGTTTTACCAGTGCCATGGCAATGCAGACCCCCAAATGAACCTAAAACAGATCAGACTGCACATTTCCTCATGACAGAAGAGAACACCACAAAGAACAATCCCATTCATTTTCCCTATAACCTGTTCCATTTCATGCTCCCATCAAAAGGGGTGATTTACTATTAACCTTTTCATCCATGTCCTTTAGGAATGTGAGAAGAAACAAACCAAGCAATCTGAGGAACATGCAAACTCCACATGGACAGCACTTGAGGTCAGGATTGAACCTAGTTCACTAGAACTGTGAGGTGGCAACATACCAGCTGTGTCATTCAAACCTAGTCACCTTCTCACTAATGTTTGTGGGATTTGGATGGACATTATCTAGATAAAACATTTTATTATTGTCTAACCAAGGCTGAGCACATTTTTAAGGGATGTCATTCACTTTAAAACCATTTGCAACATGATGAGATTGTGAAAAATCCTGAATAAATACAAGTGTTTCCTTACATCTACCAATTAATAAGCAGATTCCCAAGGCAGTGCAATGCTGAAGGATGCACAGCTCTTGAAATGACACCTCCATCTGCTCCTCTAAGGTAAATGCAATTCCTTATGTCACAGTACATTGCTGTGGTAAAGCACTGCTATTTTTCCCAGAGTCCTACCTGTGAAGATCCTTCAGTTAATATCAGCAGGAATCCCATTACTATACCACAATGATCACTTTGGTGTCCTTCTGCAACTTATTCCCATCCTGGTACTTAAAGTTAGTCCAGACATTTCATTCAGATTATATTGGAGATGTAAATGGGAACACTGAGTGGAAAGAGACAAAGCTCCTCCTGAGTGTGAGAAAGGTGTGGAATCATGGGAGTGGGTATGAATGGGTTGCAGTTTCAAGCCAACCACAGCCCTAGAGGCATCTGACATCTTTTACTCAGGACACAGCATGCTTTCAATACCAGCAGCGGCTCTGAATCCAAAGTGTCACCACTCTACCCATCACTTGGGGCTCCAACAAGACCGAGCACCATTGGTAGATATCTGCTTCACTTATCTGCATGGGCTTTTACGTCCATTAACTTCATCTGATGAGAATGAATGTGATAGATTAGGTGAAGGCTAAGCAGAATAGAGGGGGACAAGAGGGAAACAGAAGTTAGCTGTGATTTATCAATTTCTCCCAGATTCTACCACTCACCTGCACCAAAGTGGTGATTTACTATTTACCTTTCCATCCACATGTTTTAGGGATGCGGGAAAAAACCGAGCAATCTGAGGAACATGCCAATTAATAAGCAGATTGACAGCACCCGAGGTCAGGATTGAACCTAGTTCACTAGAACTGTGAGGAGCAGCATACCAGCTGTGCCGCCCAAACCTAGTCATCTTCTCCATAGACCTCAGGTGCTGTCTAAGTGGAGTTTGCTTGCTCCTCAGATTGGTCAGTTTCTTCCCTTTTGTGTAGATGAGAGGTAGAATCTGGAAGAAAATGATAAAAATAAAGGAGGAAGGAATGGAATGAGGTCATCCAAACTTCCATTTTTCTGCTCCCTAAGTCCAGCTGAGACTTTGCTGGTAATTTTCCCTTTACACCTTGCCATATTACCTACTAAGGAGAGAAGGGCAGATGATGAGAGATGCTTCTAAAGCTGCCGTTAATACAAAATATTGGAGATCACAATGGTGAAGCTCAATAACAAAACATCTTGCCAAAGTAGTGACAAACTAGTAGCCGTCGAGGAACAGGAGTAAACATGACAGTTCAATTCCAACCTAAACAATTCTTGTCTAATATGAAGAGAAACCCAGTCAATATTAAACAAAATCTGCAGAATTATTACATTCTGAGAGCAAACTAGCAAAGATGTTCAGGAACAGGCTCAGCCTATCATGTACTACACAAACGTGCTGGAGAAAGTCAGCAGGTTACGCTGCATCTTTATTCCATTCATGGCAGCACATTTGTGAATGACCTGCTGAGTTTCTCCAGCACCTATGAGCATTGCACTCAACTCCAGCATCTGCAGATTTTCTTGTTCATCAGCATCTTATGTGCTCCCATCTCTCTAATATGAATTAGATTGGACTTCTGACCTGATAGGATTTAAAGCTTAGACCAAAATACCTTTTGTAACTAAACTGAGATCATTCAATTACTCTCAGAAAGCAATTCTACTTTTAACCTGATGTTGCTTGTATTTTTAAAAAAATCAGTCACATGGTGTGCTGGATTTTGCCTGGTACATTTTAGAACCAAAGAAAGATTACAGCACAGAAGCCACCCATTCAGCCTGTCAAGGTCATACTAGCTCCAGCCTGTGCAATTTTTTTTCTCCACCATTTATTTACCCCATTCCCTTTTGAAGGCCCCAATGGAACCTGCCTCCACATCTGCAGGCAGTGCAATCCAAATTCCACTGCATTAAAAATGTTTCTTGCATGCCACTCTTAATTCACCCTCTCTTTATTTTACCCATGAACTCTCTTGTCCTCCATTCCTATATCTTGTTCAGAAATAATGTTCACAAACATCAGTCTCATGATGCACACGTAAACCATGAAACACTGCAGCTCATGGAGATCAGTAACAAATACAAAAATAGCTTCAGTCATACACTGACTTGATGAAGACAAGGACTAGAGTTGCACTTCTGTATTTATTGTCTCTTTGTAAGACCACTGAAGTGATATCCAACTCATAGCCAATTACCTTCTTGTCATCTTTTGAGTCTTATTGCCACTTTTTAGATTTGTTCGCTACAAATTGAACTCACCAACCTTCAAATTTGCTGAAACTAAGTCACCATGGAGACTACCGGCCCAATGCTGTTACAGCGCCAGCCAGTGATCAGCACCAGTGTTCGAATCCCTAGCTGTCTGTAAGGAGTTGGTATTTTCTCCCCATGTCTGTGAGGGTTTTCCCCAGGTGCTCTGGTTTCCTCCCACTGTTTGAAATGTACCAGGGTTTGTAAGTTAATTGAGTGTAGTTGGGCGGCATGGACTTATGGGCTGAACTGGCTTATTTCCATGCTGTCTGTCTAAATTTAAATTTAAAATCTACTTCTGAAATGTAACCGATAGACTGTTCCCTTTGCTTCTGAGCATCATGTTAAGAGAATTTAAAGGATCTAGTTTTATTTGAAATCCAGAAAATGTTGATTTCTATTTGATTCCACAAATGATTCTTTAAATGGAGGCGGACCTTATTCATGGCTTGAAAAGGTTTGCTGCCACAGCATCAATGCTTGTGCAAAGCACAAGACATAAACTACTCTGTCAAAAGAAGCACTAAAATTGGATTTCTTTTAGACTGCTCTAAATATGTGATCGCCACAGAAGCCACACACTTAACAGCAAGCACGTTTCAGAAGTTAGTCATTCCCAGGAAATATCCCAGTGGATATGTGACAGACACAGAACATTACATTCCATGTAAGGGAAAGCACAGGACAATGCTCTGAGTTGGGGGGATTTGCATGGATGCATAGATACTGCGATACCCTGAAGCTGTCATTAGTTTGACAAATGCTCAGAGGAAATAGACACTGAGCCTTATTAGAGCTAGAAGAGCAAAGTATGGCAGACGCTGAAAACACAAAACATAAGCAGAAAGGTCAGAAGGTCTTCATTAGCCCAGATATCCTCTGGAGGCAGCAACAGGATTTCAGGCTCATGAATTTTACTCAGTTCTTTCCAATATTTGCTCCTGGTCCACCCTTTTATACAATGAAGAAACGGGTCATGCATATGAACAATTCATGAAAATGTTGCTGTGACATTGATACTCTGTTGGGACATCCTACATTTACAACACAGGGTTGTCCTCCCTGCCACAGCAAATTGCCAATCTGGTTATGAGGAATCATAAAGAGGCTGGGATTGATTCTATCCCATCCCGATCCATCAACCCTCATGTCATATCCAAGGTGGAAGAGAAGGTGTGCAATGAAGGAGAAAGAGTGGGCTGGAAGCAGATACATCAAAGACCTCTGAGAGAGATCAACCCATGGACCAAGATGGGGTTGTGGAATTAAACTACTCTGTTAAAGAATGGTAAGCACTTCAAAGATATCAAAGGTCTTCAAAAATGAACATTATACAATTATGAAGTATTTGATTGGATGATTGGAGATGCAATGTTTCAACTTGTATGAAGAATGAGGAACTCAAAGTTAATGAGGCAAGAAAAGTGAATGTAATGAGGAAGAAGACAGGTAAACTAATCATGAAGAAAGAAACAGGAAGCTCTGCAAATAGGATTGATAATGCTTGGGTGTGGCTTAAATGGCAGCATAAATTAATTGAATCAAATGGCCTAGTTCAGTGTTGTCCAATATACATAACTTGAAGCAAGTAACAATTCAGTAGCAAGTAACAATAGTTACCTTCTTCTTAGATTTGAAGACATTGCATCTAAAAACATTGCTGGAACCATCTCTGGCAATGTAACTGAAGATCTTGAGGTCCTGGGAGTCATGTGACACATAGAATATCCTGTGGGGTACGAGAATAAAATAAAATGCATTAGAAAGATTGCAGGCCATGTCAAGCTTCACTTAATGGAGTGCAATAGTCAGTTATCCTCATAGGCTAACTTCAAATACCTAAGATCAGTGATACAAGCCAAAAAAAATTACATGCCATATTACGTTCCTCCCTGTCCCCAGGAAACACAATGTACCTTTCAGTCATGGAGACCTAAACCTGTTATAAGCATTCTGATGAAAGGGCAACAACCAGGTTTGATGAAATGCAGCCAGGTCTGCTGCTTGTATCCATGAGGATTAACTGCACAGAGCAACTCTATTACAATGCCAGTGACCTGGGTTCGAATCCGTCCCATGTTTGCGTGGGTTTCCTCTGGGTGCTCTGGTCCCTTCCATATTCTAAAGAATTACAGGCTAGTAGGTTCATTGGTCATGTGGGTATATTTGGTCAGCATGAGAATGTAGGCTTGAATCCCCAAATTTAAACAAATATTTCCAACATCAGCAGCATTTTATTTTAATACCATTTAGAAGAAAATCTGATTGTTCTCTTAACCCAGTGGTTCTCAACCTTGGCATAAGATGGCATAGGTGCTCTGTGGTTAGTTAGGGATTACTTAAGGTGGTCTGTGAGTGAAAAAAAGCCCCTCATCACTGCAGTATCTTCACTCTTCAAATTATGTAAAGCAAGTGAATTAAAACGAATTTTTAAAGGAAAACTACATTGGCTATTCATTTAATCAATGACCAAACTTCATGTAAAGGATATATTTTTGGAGGAGTCACGTGATGGAGTAGTGGCCGGTAGGGTAAAACCAGCCCTCACCAGAAAAGAAGAAAAAAAAGTTAAGAAAAGGCAAAGTTCAATAAATATAAAATATAAGAAATAAAACATAAAGTTGCAGAGAAGAGAAAGAAGATGGCACCTAAGAAGGAAAAAGTCAAAATGAGAAAAAAAGAAGAAAAGACACCAGAAAAGAAAGGAGAAGCCCTTACCTGCACGAAGAAACAGGGAGCCATAGTGGTGAAGTATGCCCGAACTCTGAGGTTGGTGTCGGCCCTGCGGAGTCGCAACCCCCTGATCGGTGGACTGCAAAAATGGCTCTCTGAGCCAAACAAAAGTGCACAACTGCGCAATCTAAGGTAAAGGAAAACACTGATGGGAGGGGGCTTAGCTGAGGAGCGACGCGACCAGCTGAGGGACACCCAACACCAGGACTCTCAGCTGGAAGATGAGGAAAGCGGCAGGAGAGGGAGTGAAGTACCAGGTGAGAAAGAAATTCGACAGGGTGAATGGCAAGAGAAGCTGTAGCAGGAGGCTCGACAGATGAGCAGCTCAGAAGGAGAGGACCAATAGCAAGAGGCCAAGCAAGAAGAGTTTCGACAAAGCGAGACAAGCAACTCATCAAAAAAATCAGAAGAGACACACATACAAAGAAGAAAAGAAGAAGACACAAACCCAGGTACAGACACAGAAGAAGAGGAAGAAGACGACCAAGATCTTCACAGAAAAATAGAAGGTAAAACAGATGGTCAGAATATAGATAAAGCTTTTTTTGAAGGACAAATGAGAGCATTAAAAGAATGATTGTCATTAGAATTTAGTGCAATTAAAAGAAAAATGAAAAGAACAGAAGATAAAATGCAAAGATGGTTTGCTGGTCATGACAGAAATAGGGAAAAGAGTAGAAAATGTGGAAGAACAAGAAACAGCTGTAGAAATGGAAGTAAACGACTTAAGAGAAAAATTGGAGAAAGTGATAAAAAAAATTAAAGAGACACAAGAGTTGTTAGCTCAGAAAATTGATATGTTGGAAAATTATAGTTGACAAAACAACATAAAGATAGTGGGCCTAAAGGAAAATGAAGAAGGCACAGATATGAAGGAATTTATAAAAGAATGGATCCCAAAGGTCCTGGGAATGACAGAAATGCAGGAAGAAATGGAAATAGAAAGGGTACACAGAACACTAGCTCCGAAACCACAGATATATCAAAAACCAGGATCCATTTTAGTAAAATTTTTGAGATATACGACAAGAGAAAATATACTGGAGAAGGCAAGGAATAAAATTAGAGAAGACAATAAACCATTGGAATACAAGGGCCAAAAAATATTTTTTTACCCAGACATAAGTTTTGAACACTTAAAGAAGAGGAAGGAGTTTAATACAGAAAAATTGATCCCATGGAAAAAAGGTTATAAATTCATGTTAAGACATCCAGCTGTGCTTAAAATATTTATCCCCGGGGAGCAAAACAGACTGTTCTCGGATCTGGAGGAAGCACAAGAATTTTCAGAATGCTTGCAGAACAGGAGAGATGTAGAGATGTAATAAGAATAAAAAATGGCAATAAAGTATATATATATGTAAAGATGTAAAAACAATGTATATGTAAAGAACAAAAGTGAAAGAGATGGGAAGGAAGAAAGGGGGAAAAAAAGGGAGAACTTTGTGATATGTGTAAAAAAAGTATTTTCGGGGGGGTTGGGGGGGAAAGAATAACAGTCACTGTGAAATCAGTTGACGCTTGCAAGCAGGATCGCAATCCAAATGGAGAGTCGTGGTTGCCCGGCAAGGGATAAGGGGCTACTCAGAGAGGTGGGGGGGGGGGAGGTATTTGGGGTTAAGGTAATATTGGATATGGGAGTTGTTGGAATATTTTATGTTTTAAATGTGTTGTCATACATTGAGTTTAAAAAGGGAAAACTGAGAGATGAAAATGGGGAAAAAGGGGATGGTGGTGGAGAGGAAGTGGAAAAGAGGTGTAAACAGGATATGAGATGGCCATGTTGAACTATATGACTATAAACAAAAAAGGGATAAAAATAAAGGAAAATGAGTATAAAATCAGTTTATTTGCAGATGACATCATAGTATACTTAACAGAACCAGAAATGTCAATAAAAGAATTACATAAGAAATTGAAGGGGTATGGAGAAAGATCAATGCAAATAAAAGTGAAGTGATGCCAATGAGTAATGTGAATTATACAGAATTTAAAAAAGAATCACCATTTAAATGGCAAACACAACCTAATACCTAGGTATTAGGTTAGATAATAACTTAAGACACCTGTACAAACTAAATTATCAGCCACTAATAAAGAAATTGCAGGAAGACTTAGAACATTGGAAAGAATTACCACTAACGTTGATAGGGAGGGTAAATTGCATTAAAATGAATGTCTTCCCAAGGATACAATACTTATTTCAATCGTTGCCAATTCCCTTAACAGATAAATTCTTTAATGAACTAAAGAGAATAATAAGGAAATTCTTGTGGAAAGGGGGGGAAATTGAGGATAGCATTACATAAATTAACAGAGAGGTACAACCAAGGTGGTTTGCAGTTACCAAACTTTAAAAATTATTATAGAGCAGCACAATTAAGGTATTTATCAGATTTTTACTAGACAAGGGAAAAACCAGACTGAACTAAGATAGAACTAGATAAAATAGGGGAGTAGGTATCTGAACACATACTTCATAAGTGGGATGAAAAGCTGGTGCAATATAAAAGCTCACCAGTATTGCATCATTTACTTAATATATGGAAGAAGATCCACTTAGAAAGGAAAAAAACGAATTACCAAATACCAAAATTGTTATCGACACAAAACCCACTAATACCTTTTACAATAGATAACCTTTCCTTTAGAGAATGAGAGAAAAAAAGAATCAAAAGAATAGAAAATTGTTTTTTTTGGGAAATAATTTATTAACATTTGAATAGCTGAAGTACGAATATGGAATAACTCATGGTACAATGTTTGCATATCATCAACTGAAAGCTTATTTAAAGGAAAAATTAGGAAACAGACTGAGATTACCAGAAGGAAGTAGCTTTGAATATGTGATTACAGACACAATGATAATTAAAAGATTTATAACGAACATGTACATTAAGCTGCAAGAGAAGGAAAATGATGAAATAAGCTATAAACCTAAACAAAAGTGGAAAAAGAATTTAAACATAAAAATAAAAAATGAAATATGGGAAAAGTTATGTTCTGGAACTATGAAGAATATAATAAACACAAGGTTATGCATGATACAGTATAATTGGTTACACAGGTTATGTATCACACCTCAAAAGTTAAAAGAATGGGATCCAACTTCGCTGTAAGAAGGAAATGGAACAACAGTACATGCAATTTGGACATGTGAGAAAGTGAAAATGTTTTGGGAAGATCTAAATCAGGTATTAAATAAAATCATAAAAAATAACATACCAAAAAATCCAGAGATCTTTCTTCTAAGTAATATAAGAAGTAAGGAATTAGGCCTCAAATTGGATAAAGCTCAAGAAAGATTTATTATGATAGCCTTAGCAGTAGCAACAAAATGTATAATGTCAACTTGGAAAATGGAAGAGAGCCTGAGACTACAGCAATGGTACATGGAAATGAATAAATGTATTCCATTGGAAAAAATAACATATAATTAAAAAAATAAAGTCACATTATTTGAACAAATTTGGGAACCATACATGGAACATAACAGAGAGGGCTTGCCTCGGACCTCCACCCCCTAAAATGATAAGAAGACAAAACGACTTGATCCAGTGTGTAAAAGTAGATGACACATTTTTCTTGTTTATATTTCATTGTGTGATGACATTGTTTAATGGTTTTATTGTATTGTATATGTTGAATATTTATTGGTTTTGGAGGGGGGTGGGAAGGGGGAAGGGAGGGTAGGGAGAGAGAAAATGCCACTGTGTATATTTAATGAGAAACATTTGTATATATTTTGGTTGATATGGTTCACAGTGTGAAAAATAAAAAAATTATTAAAAAATATATATTTTTAATTAGGTGGTGTCACAAATTGATAATATATTCATCAAGCCTAATTGTGAAAAATCCTTTTTGAGTCGCTCTATATATAGTATTTTAAAATATTTGTGCATACCTATGAAATACATTTAAAAAAAACAACAGGGGGTTTAAACCAGATTTGGAGAGGGATGGAAACCGGAGTGCCAGAGTAGATAGTGGGCAGAGGAGGAAAAAGAGGTTAAGCCAGCATTTATGACAGAATCAAAGAGTTGTGTATAAGCGAAATAATTTGCGTCCATTTCAATGCAAGTATTATTGTAGGAAAGGCAAATGGATTTGGAAGTGGAATTATGACATTATGGCCACTAGTGACATTTAGTTGCAGGAGGGGTAGGACAAGCAGCTCAATGTTCCAAAGTTTCATTGTTCCAGACGTGGTAGAGCGGGAAGGAGGAAAGGGGGGAGGAGTAACATTGCTCGTTAAGGGAAAATTTCACAGCTGTGCTTAGATAAGTTATATGGGTGGAGCTGAGGAATGGAAAAGGTATGACCACATTAATAGGGTTGCATTATAGCTCTCCCAATAGTCAGAGAAAATTGGAGGAGCAAATCTGCAGGGAGATAGCAGATAGCTGCAAGAATCAGAAAGCTGTGAGAATATGTGATTTTTTTAACTTTCCTCATATTGACTGGATCTCCCATCCTGCAAAAGGGCTGGATGGTTTAGACTATGTTAAATGTGTTCAGGAAACTTTTCTAACTCCATTTATCAAAGTACCAACTGGAGAGAGTGCAATACTGGATCTCCTTATAGGGAACAAGACAGGCCAAGTGATCAAAGTATGTGTAAGGGAACATTTTGGGTTCAGTGATCATAATGCCATTAGTTTCAAGATAATTATGGATAAGGATAAGTCTGGGTCTTGTAATCAGATTCTAAATTGACGAGAGAGGCCAATTTTGTGGAAATAAGAAAAAATCTAGAAAGTGTGGATTGTTTTCAATAAATGGGAGGCCTTCAAAAGTGAAACTTTGAGAGTAACGAGTTTGTACATTTCTATAAGGTTTAAAGGCAAAGTTAACAGGCATAAGAAGCTTGGGATTTTGAGGGATGTTGTGGATCTGGTCAAGAAGAGAGAGGTGTATAAACAGGTTTAGGTCACAAAGAGCAATTGAGGTACATAATAAGTATCTTCTTTGGCTTGGCTTCGCGGACGAAGATTTATGGAGGGGTAGAGTCCACGTCAGCTGCAGGCTCATTTGTGGCTGACAAGTCCAATGCGGGACAGGCAGACACGGTTGCAAGGGAAAATTGGTTGGTTGGGGTTGGGTTTTTCCTCCTTTGTCTTTTGACAGTGAGGTGGGCTCTGCGGTCTTCTTCAAAGGAGGTTGCTGCCCGCCGAACTGTGAGGCACCAAGATGCACGGTTTGAGGCAATATCAGCCCACTGGCGGTGGTCAACGTGGCAGGCACCAAGAGCTTTCTTTAGGCAGTCCTTGTACCTCTTCTTTGGTGCACCTCTGTCTCGGTGGCCAGTGGAGAGCTCGATAATAAGTATAAAAATGCAGGAAAACACCTTAATAGGGGAGCTAAAAAAAAGAGGTTGCTTTCCAAAACAAAGTGAAGAAAAATCTTCAGGACTTCTACAGGTAAATGAAGAGCAAAAGAATAGTAAAAATAAAATTGGTCCTCTGAGCAGATGGTCAGCTGTATGTGGACCTAGAAGAGTTGAGGGAGATCTTTTATGGTTTTTTTTTTGTATCTGTATTTACTCATGAAACTGGCACAGAGTCTAGTGAAGTGAAACAAATAAGGAGCGACCCATGGAACCTATTAAAATTAAAAAGGAGGAGGTACTTGCTGTCTTAAAGCGAATGAAGGTGGATAAATTGGAACTTGAGGAAGGCAAGTGCAGAAATTATAGAGGACCTGGCAGAAAGACTTAAAATGTCTATAGCCACAGGTGAGGTGCCAGAGGATGGAAGAGCAGCTTATATTGACCCATTGTTTAAAAAAAAAAGGCTCCACAATTAACCCAGGAAATATAGGTGGGAAGTTATTAAAAGATGTTCCAAGAGACTGGATATTTATTTATGTTTTTGGATTAGCAGGGATTGATTTAGGTTAGCCAATGTGGCTTTGTGTGTGATAGGCCAAGTTTAATTAATCTTAGAGTTTGAGGATGTTACCAGGAAAGAAGGCTTAGAAGGTTGAGAGGGGATTTGATTGAGGTATTTAAAATTATTAGGGGTATAAATAGAGTTGGCGTGAAGAGGTTTTTTCCTTTAAGAAAGGGGGAGATACAAATGAGAGGGCATGAGCTGGGAGTTAGGGGGCAAAAGTTTAGAGGAAACATGAGGGGGGACTTCTTTACTCAGAGAGTGGTGGGTGTGTGGAACGAACTTCCAGATGAAGTGGCAGAGGCAAGCTCAATATTAGCATTAAGGAGAAGTTGGATATGTACATGGGCGGGAAAGGAATGGAGGGTAATGGGTTGAATGTAGGTCAGTGGGGTTAGGTGGGAGAAAGTGTTTGGCATGGAGTAGAATGGCCAAGTGGGCCTGTTTCTATGCTGTAATTGTTATATGGAAAGTTGTTGAAGAAAAGGTTGTCGATGATGTCTACATGGACTTTAGTAAGACCTTTGAGTAGGTCCCATGAGGGAGGTTAGTAAGGAAAGTTCAGACGCTCTGTGTTCATGCTAAGGTAGTAAACTGGATTCAACATTGGCTTCAGGGAAGAAGCCAGAGAGTGGTCATGGATGATTGCCTGTGTGACTGGAGGCCTGTGACTAGTGTGTCTCAAGGATTGGTGCTGGGCCCATTGTTGTTCGTCATCTATATCAATGATCTGGATGATACTGTGGTAAATTAGATAAGCAGGTTTGCAGGTAAGTTTGGAGGTGTAGTGACAGCGAGGAAAGCTTTTAAAGCTTGCACAGGGATATGGACAAGCATGGGAAATGGGCTGCAAATCACAAGGGGGTATATTTGGGTAATTGCTTCACACAAAGACTGGTGAGAATAAGAAATGTGCTGCCAACTGAAGTGGTGAATTCGGGCTCAACGTGTAATAAAATTTTGGACAGGTACATGGATGGGAGGGATATGGAGGGATATAGACTGGGTACAGGTCAATGGGATTAGAATAATAGTTCGGCTCAGACTAGAAGGGCCAAAAGAACTCTTTCCTGCACTGTAATGTTCTATGGTTCTATATTAATGCTTCAGAATAATCTGAAATCACTTTGAACCCAGCAGAATTTGCCTGGAGCTTGTTTAGCAGTACCAGGCAAGATATTTTTTGCTAAAACGGGGACTCAGGTGGCTGGAAGTGTCCAAGTTGACCAGTTTGAGTCTCCCGGATCCTAACCTTGGCTCACAACGGCCTCAAACTTCCAATTATTATATTCTGAGAGGAAGCGCAGATCAGTTGTTGATTATCCTGCAGAAAAATAAAATTCCAGGGAGCAGCAATGAAATTGAATTCTGAGCGAATACTGAAGAAAATAATTCTGATGAAGCTTCTTTTCTTCACCAATGGAAAAACTCTGCACCAAAGAATAATTTGTAAAGCACTGTACTTGCATTGGCTGGCAAGTGTTTAGTCCTTGTCGTAAATTATAGGGGCATTTTTACTGACAAAGCTGTTAAATTCATTATAGGGTATGAGTCACAGATCATCCTTCGCATTACGTGATGGTGTTGTCAACTGATATCTAAATAATCTATATTTTGTTTGTGTGTTACTCACACTGTAAACACAGCAAAAAGATTTTCTGAGACTTCTGAATTTCTTCTAGTTACCTGTACTTTATCATTGTACAGCAAAATATCTAATTGTGCTTCACAGGCGTGAAATGGTACTCAAAGTGATTCTGAACTATAGATGGAGATATACAAGATAGCCAAAGGCTTAAATAGTTGAAAGTTTTAAGGTATGTCTTCTCAGAGAGGTAGTTTAAAAACAGTGGAGGGAATTGCAAAGGCCAGGACCGAGAGAGAGAGAGAGAGAGAGAGAGAGAGAGAGAGAGAGAGAGAGAGAGAGACACACACACACACAATGGAAAGTCACTAACCATTTAATTTTTTACCCAACAGAACTATAGTGTCATACAGAAAGAAACAGCCCTTTGGCCAACTTGTCCTTGCCAATCACGTTGGCATTCTGGGCTAGTCCCATTGTCTCTATTTGGACGATGTTCTTCTCAGAACATCCTATCCATATATCTATGCAAATCTGCTTTGGAAGTTGTAATTACACCCATTTCTATAGCTTCTCCACAAAACTAAATCATGAATGATCTGTCACTGTATCTCCACATTCCCACCTACTCCTGATAATTTTCACTTATTGCTCATCATGGATCTCGGTACTACTGCCCTAAAAATATTCAAACATTTTGTTCCCAACTTTCTTTGAGAAAGAGAGTTCTCTGATTCTTGAACCTTCAAGAGAAAAAAAAACACATCTACCTCATTTTAGATGATTGAAACTATGAATTGCCTCATGACTGAGTGAAGAATATATGGAATTCAGAAAGATTCAAAAGCTGAGGAATGCAAGGCTCTTGAAGCACAATGAGAGTCGAGATGGTGGAGGTCGTGTTGCAGTTTGAACACAATAGGCATTTTAAAAAAATATTAGTAGTCTGCAAGGTGAACAGAAAGGTGCAGCCAACATTTATAGTCAAGTTGTAAACTCGTTGAGGAAAAATAACAACCTCCCCCCAGGTGTACACAGAAGATCAGAAGAATTCATAACCCTCTTAATTACTAGGAGATATGATACACGGATCTAAATGGCTTTAATTTGGCACCTGCATGCTTGGTATTTTAAAAGAGCAAACTGAAGCAAACAAAAATGTAATTAAAATAATAGGCAAAGAGTAATGAAGCATGAAGAAAAAAAATGAATTAAACTTCTTGTCTCATATTAATAGAGTTTGAGATGAAATTGATGGTAGATTGCTGGATACCATTAGTGATAACATGCCTTTAACAAGGTTCTCCACAAACAAACTAAGATTATGAACAATCTTTCCAAAACATCTTCACAATATTTACTGAACTATCTAGAACAAAAAAAAACAGATTAGAAAGATGGCTGCCTCATATCAACTGCTTTGATTCATATTTCTTTCCCTTCACTGATGACTGAGGGTAAATGTCCAAATGAGTTCACAAGCTCGCTCTATTTTAGCTGGATCTTGCTTAATTGGCACTGCTGGCTGTTACAACCTGGAACCTGTGTAGATCTGAAACACATGATAAATTCCATCTGCAATCTCAATTACATCATAGAAATAAGAAAACACAAACTACACAAAGTACCTTAACCTGATGAATTGTTTGCCCTAAAATTGCCCTCATTTGTGCACAGTACTTTGCAGGCAATTTGAGAGTAAGTTCTATTCTACACTGATTGGATTGCACTTCCAGTTAGCAGAATGGGAAAATGACTCCGACTCAATTCTCCTTAATCTCTCCAGCTTCGTACACATACTGCAGGTCATCACAAAGTCATACAATGTATGTTTGCTTTCCCACAGGCAAAAACTATAACATGGTGGGGGAACCAATGACCTCGGTTGATAACTCACCAGAAACCGAGGAAGACCATTGTTTGAAGGGTTGTACTATCATTTTATTACCTCCTCATTTTGGTTTGCTGCCTTACTTCTCTGTCACTGTCAAAATGATAGTTAATTCCTTTCTCATGTTTTTCTGTGATTATTGCACGTTCATTCATCCTAGCTCGCAGTCCCTGCATTAGCAGTGCAATCAATGCAGTGTTGGTTTACACATGGCTCAGCTGGAAACCATGCTACCAATCTTTGAACCTACTTTTTCATCAGTTTCCGGATTTGTTTTCGCAAGTCACTCAATTGGACAAATAATAATTTTAAAGCAATTGTTTCTTACTTCCCAATCATTGCAGCTTTTATACAAAATCTGTATCTGCTGTAAATTTCTGACTTTACAATTTAGCATTAAATGCTGCAGGAGATGTGTTTGCAGTACAAGGACTGCCTAAAGAAATCTCTTGGTGTCTGCCACATTGACCACCGCCAGTGGGCTGATATCGCCTCAAACTGTGCATCTTGGCGCCTCACAGTTCGGTGGGCAGCAACCTCCTTTGAAGAAGACCGCAGAGCCCACCTCACTGACAAAAGACAAAGGAGGAAAAACCCAACACCCAACCCCAACCAACCAATTTTCCCTTGCAACCGCTGCAACCGCGTCTGCCTGTCCCGCATCGGACTTGTCAGCCACAAACGAGCCTGCAGTTGATGTGGACATTACCCCTCCATAAATCTTCGTCCGCGAAGCCAAGCCAAAGAAAAGAATGTCATTCACTTCCAACTGGAAAAGTGAGAGTGCTTTGTTCTGGAGCTTAATGATATCTTCTTCAGACAGAAGGCTCATTCAGGCACAAGTTTAGTTATGGGGCATATTGGACGAAAACAGGCCCCAAGGCCACGCACTCATTCACTTGAACCTCATTTTCTCTTGCCACTTACAGTAAAGTTCTCTAAACCCCTACTCAGCATTGGCTCAAGATAATTACTTAATAGCTTCCATACTATGTATTCAGGCATGAACACAGGAGAGCATCAAAATGGGCAGGAAATATTTGCTGAGGAAAGAAATGTGTCTGTGGAAATAAATGTGGGTCTGCAGCTTGTCAGAAACAATGTTTATTGTTATTGCCATATACATTGTACAATGTTCATTGCACCAAAACCCTTACTTGCACCAGCCAAATGGAAGGGAAGCAGAAATCACCAACAATGTGCAAGACGTGTTATGCACTAGATCAGCAACAATGGAAATACACCACAAACAATGGTATCTTCAAAAGAATAATTTAAAAAAAATTATTAATCATTAATAACATACTTCTTACTTAACTCTAAACTTAACCCCATTATGCGTGCGTGCATGTGAAAACCAAAACCATTATAGTTCAGGCACAATTCTGAAGAGATGATTTTAAAGTTCAGTCACTTTTGGTTTGAAACTCAGATTCTTTACATTGCTGTTTAAATCGTCAAATTGTAGTTATAAAGCATTTTGAAAGATCAAGTCATCAGAACTCTTAAAACACACTAATTTTTTTGTTAAGTTGTTTCTTCATACGAGTGATTTTTCACAAATCCCCCTTTTTTGCATGGAGGTTTCAGAATCTGAATTTCCCACACAATGAATCTGTCCTCTTTTCAAAGAGTCAGTGAAGTGGCTATTTTCTTCCATGATGGTTTCACAAACCCAGGCAAGAACTGAACAAAGTAACCACCTAAAAATGGTTGTTTCAAATGCAAGATTACTTTTGCTTTCTTAATCAAAAGTGACCATTTCTATGGACACAACAGGGCTGCCCTCTTTATCTCAAAGACAGAAGTGGTCTTCCTCTTTCAAAAGCCACTTATTCTGTGTTTTCCTTTGACCAGCAGTAACATGTAACAGGACCTTTCTGGCTACCGTACCAGAGAATGGTCAACAACTTCTGGTTTCAAAATGCCTCTGGTTCAGTAAAATATTTCTCGGAAATATCTCACCACATGACATAATTTCTGTCTTTTAAGTTCATAATGCCTTCTTCAATATTATAAATCATGAGTCAATGGACTCTGGCCTGTCTACTAGCCATTGATTCAAAAGTTAGCTTTGTTTGCATGGGTCCTTCTTAGCAAACACTATTCTTCGTGCAATTGAATGAAGCATTCAATTCTAATTTTCATTGCTCTGTTTTTCCAAACACTTCAACTCTGAAAGTGGCTTCCCATCTGCCATCTCATATAATTATATGTGTGCCTGTGTGACCCTGTATCCAAACCACAAAATAACTTTATTAAGCTATATATAACTAAAGATTATAACACAATTCTGTCCACAAGAGATGAAGAGTCTTTGACCTGCAATCTTTATTCTGTGCTGTTCCTCTCTGCACATATGCTGCCCAGAAAGCTGAGCATTTAAATTTTTGTTTCATTCTCTAGCATCTGCAAATATTTGCTTTTCCTTTCCAAGAATGAAATGGGTCACTATGGACGATAATGGGGGAGAAAGACAAGGGGACATAGACACCAGCCTGGGCAGCTGAGGAAAAAGACCCGTTACTGTGTTCTAGCAATAACGTGATCTCTTCAAATGAGTAACATTACTCACTCATAACATAATTTCCCTCAGTCTGTCAGGCTTCTGACACACACCTAATGACAAAGTCATGCACTCTATGCTTGCTCTGCCACAGGCAGAAACTATAACTGGTGGGAAAATTGATGAACTCACCAAAAATAAAACAGGAGTACATGCCACGGGGTTTGGGAAGGAGGGCCCTGTGATAAGGCCTGCATAGACACTGTATGTCATTCTCTTCATCAATGATGATTAATTACCTTCTCAGGTCTCAGCATTTTTCAGTGATCACTGGACTTTCAAAGTGGGCGAGAAGGTCAATGGGATATAAATCTGACACTGAGCAATTGAGATAAAAGATTTGTTATTGCGCTTAATAGATGAGTCACCTCATTCATTTACAACATGGCATGTTGCACAACTTGTTGCCCTGAGATGAAGGAAGAAGTATTGCACACAAGTTGGAGACCAATATTGGAGCACCATCATCACATAGGCAGTTGCAGTTCAAGAAAGCTTGCTTTCATCTTTGAAGAACAATTAACTTACTGCAATAAATTATGATAATATCCCAGAGGGAAAGAAAACTGAGACAAACTTCTGATGATAAAATAGGAACAACCTTGTTAATATTCCTTATTATAATCCTTGTAAAAAAAAAGGGAAACACAGTTGGCGTAGCAGTTAGCGCAACATCTTTACAGCATCAGAGATCATGACTGGGGTTCAAATCCCATCCTTTCTGTAAGGAGCTTGTACGTTCTCCCTTTGTCAGTGAGGGTTTTCCCTGGGTGCTCCAGTTTCCTCCCACCATTCGAAACGTAGGTGCAGGTTAATTGGGTGCAAATTGGGCAGCATGGACTCATGGGCCGAAATGGCTTGTTACTGTGCTGTATGTATAAATTAAATTAAATTTTAAAAATGCATTTAAATTTTTTAAATTAAAATTATCAAAAATAAAATGTGAAAAATTAAATTAAATATTCAAGAGTTCCAGAGGGGAGAAAGGTGAAACAGTTGGATGCTTTCTTTGGCTGCCCCTCAGGAATGAAGATGACATGCTTTTATTCCAGCTTTGAGATTGCAAAAGCAGTCACTGTAAAATCCATGGACTTTGCCACGTGTCCAAAGTCCCCCAATGAATTGCCACAAAATCAGGAACAGATTTCAAGCAACTTCCACAAATCCTTAACTTTAAATCCCCTGCTTCTCTCAGAAGCACATCTACCCAGCAGCAGTGATAAAGTTTGTTCTGCAAGTAGTTCAGCTAGATATCTCATTGATAGTACAGCAAATAAGATGCAGTACAGAAGTGCCGAGCTACAGAGAGAAAGATCCGTGGGTACAGAGCAAAGGTAGGGAACTTGAGCTGCAGCTCGATGAGCTCACTCTGGTTAGGGAGAATGAGGCTACCATAGACAAGAGCTACAGGGAGGTGGTCACACAGGGGCCATGGGAGGAGGGGCAGTGGGTTACTGTTAGGAGGAGGAAAGGGAGGGATCAGGTTCATGTGCAGGCGCCAGAGTCTGAAATCTTCAGAAATCGGTACTCCACCTTGAGTACTGACGAGGGGGATAGTCAGACTATGGTGGGCAGAGGTGTGGTGTCAACCTCTGTGGGCCAGAAAGGTAGGGATAAAAGGAAAAGTCCAATAGTCATAGGGGATTCAATGGTTAGGAGGACAGACAGAGGTTTTTGTGGACACGATAAGGAAAACCGGATGGTGGTTTGCCTCCCTGGTGCCAGGGTCCAGGATGTGACTATGCGCATTCAGAACATCCTCAAAGGGGAGGGTAAGGAGTCTGAGGTTGTGGTACATGTGGTACCAATGATGTTGGAAAGAAGAAGGAAGTGGTAATGCAGAATTAGTATAGGGAGTTGAGTAGGGAGCTGAAAAGGAGGATTGTTAAGGGGGTAATTTCTGGATTGCTTCCTGTGCCACGTGTCAGTGAGGGCAGAAATAGAATTAGGTGGAGGTTAAACACGTGACTAAAAGGGTGGAGTAAGAGAGAGGGTTTCAAGTTCTTGGACCTCTGGGACGTTTTTTGGGGGAGATGGGATCTATACCGTAGTGATGGGTTACACCTTAATCCCAGAGGGACCAGTCTCCTGGTGGGGGCATTTGCTAGGACTATCAGGAGGGGTTTAAACTAGTATGGTTGGGGACAGGGTTTCAAGTTCGGCAAGAAAGAGGCATGTTTAAATAATTTGAGGGAGGAACACCAGGAAGTAATAAAAAGATGTTGTAGTGACAATTGTGAGAATGGTAGAGAGGAAGATAGGCAGAAGGTAGGATGTAGGAGATGCCTGAGATGTATTTATTTTAATGTGAGGAGCGTAGTAAGGAAGTTGGATGAGCTAAAGGTGTGGATTGACACGTGGCATTATGATGTTATGGCCATTAGCGAGACTTGGTTGAAGGAAGATTGTGACTGGCAGTTAAATGTTCCAGGATTTTGCTGCTTTAGATGTGACAGAGCTGGTGGATTAAGAGGGGGAGCTATGGCAGGGAGGATATTACAGCGATGCTGAGGCAAGATAGACTGGAGGACTCATCGAGGGAGGCATTGTAGGTAGAACTGAAAAATAAGAAGGGTGAGGTTACTATTATGGGGGTATATTAAAGGCCTCCAAATGGGGAAAGAGAACTAGAAGAGCGAATGTGCAAGGAAATAGGTGAGATGTGCAGTAGAAATAGGGTGGTGTTGGTTGGGGATTTCAGTTTTCCAAACATAGATTGGGAAATGCAATCAGTAAAAGGGCAGGATGGCTTAGTATTTATGCAATGTGTTTAGGATTGCTTTTTGCAGCAATATGTTGAGACGCCCACTAGAGAGGGAGCAGTGTTAGATCTGTTGTTTGGGAATAAAATGGGGCAGGTGACGGATGTGAGCGTCGGAGAGAACTTCGGATCCAGTGACCAGGGTCCATTAGCTTTAGCTTAATGATGAAAAGGGATAGGTCGGGTCCGAGGTTGATGGTCTTCGAGTGGGGGAAGGCCAGATTTGGAGAAATGAGAAGGGATTTGCAGAGAGTTGTGTGGGCTGATCTTTTTGACGGAAAGGATGTAGAGGAAATTTGGAGGGCATTTAGGGGTGAGATTTTGTGAGTACAGGATCTTTAAGTTCCAGTCAGGCTGAAAGGGAAGACTAAAGGTTCGAGGGAGCCGTGGTTTTCTGGTGAAATTAAGTTGTTGGTTCGGGACAAGAGGGAGGCCTATACTAAATATTTTAAAAAAATCAAAGGATTGAGGAGATCTATGGTCATTTCTTAGATTGCAGGAAGAACCTTAAGAGGGAAATTAGCAAGGCAAAAAGATACGAGGTGTCCATAGCTAATAAGGCAAAGGTGAATTCCAAGGGTTTTACAGATATGTGAACAGTAAAAGGAGGGTTAAGGATAGAATAGGTCCACTGGATGATGGGATCAGTGAACAAACTTTTCTCATCGGTATTCACGACGGAAAGGGACATTGGGCTATACGATAAGAGAGGCAAAGGGCTTAGTTATGTAGAGGATAGAGATTAGTAAAGCGAGGGTTTTGAGCTTCTAGGATCAATTAAGGTGGATAAGTCTCCTGGTTCTGATGGGATTTTCCCCAGGACTTTAAGGGAGGTCAGGGAGCAAATAGCAGGGACACTGACAGTGATTTTTCAAAGATCACTGGAGGAGGGGGTGGTACCACGGGATTGGAGGATTGCGAATGTAGTTCCATTGTTTAAAAAAGGCATTAGGTGTAGGCCAAGTAATTATCGGCCAGTAAGTTTGACTTCGGTGATGAAGGTTATGGAGGGTATTCTTCAAGATAGTATATACGCATATCTGGATAAGCAGGGATTGATTAGGGGCACCCAGCATGGGTTTGTAAAAGGAAAGTCATGTTTGATGAACCTTGGTGAGTTTTTTGAGGAAGTGACAGAAAAGGTGGATGAAGGTAGAGCGGTTGATGTGAATTATTTGGATTTTAGTAAGGCTTTTGATAAGGTTCTGCATGGAAGGTTAATAAGGAAGGTTCAGTCACTAGGAATTAGTAGAGAGATTGTAACATGGGTTTAGAGGTGGCTGGAAAATAGACAGCAGAGAGTCATGGTGGACAACTGTCTTATCAGGTTGGAAGCCTGTGACAAGCGGGGTGCCTCAGGGATTGGTGCTGGATCCCTTGTTGTTTATCATTTATATTAATGATTTAGAGGAGGGTGTGGTTAACTGGGTCAGAAAATATGCGGATGATACGAAAATAGGGGGAGTGGTTGATAGTGAGGTAGGTTTTCTTGTATCACAGAAGGATTTGGTTTGTTTGGAAGCTGGCAGATGGAATTCAATGTAGACAAGTGTGAGGTGCTGCATTTCAGTGAAAAATAACCAGAATAGGACATATGCAGTTAAGGGGAGGGCATTGAGGCACACAGAGGAGCAGGGGGACCTGGGAGTTATTGTACAGAGTTCACTGAAGGTGATTAAGAAGGCATATGGTATGTTGGCCTTCATAAATCATAATATAGAGAATAGGAGCTGGGAAGTGAGGCTGCAGCTGTTTAAGGCATTGGTGAGGCCTGATTTGGAGTATTGTGTTCAGTTCTGGTCTCCAAATTATAGAAACGATATAGATAAGGTGGAGAGGGTGCAGAGAAGGTTTACAAGGATGTTGTCTGACATTCAGCATCTGGATTACAGGGAGAGATTAAGGAGACTGGGACTTTATTCATTGGAACGTAGACGACTGAGAGGGGACGATAGAAGTATTTAAAATTATGAAAGGAATAGATAGACTAGACATGAACAGACTCTTTCCCCTGAGGGCAGGGGAGGTTGGAACAAGAGGGCATGACTTAAGGGTAAGGGAGCAAAACTTTAGGAGAAATATTAGAGGATGCCCTTTCACTCAGCGAGTGGTGGCAGAATGGAATGATCTTCCAGAGGAGATAGTTGCGGCAGGGTCCCTTCTGTCATTTAAGAGAAGGTTGGATGTGTACATGGAGGTGAGGGTTATGGGCAGAGAGCAGGAGGGTTGAGCTAGTGAAGTTGTTCTAGTGAACTGGTGCAGACTTGAAGGACCGACATGGCATGTTTCCGTGCCGTAAACAGTTATATGGTTATACAAGTCTGATAATGGCAGGAAAAAAATTGTCATTCAATCTGGTGGGGCATGATCTTACATTTGTAAGTCTTTCCAGTGGTTGGTGTTGGGGGTGGGGGGTGGGGGGTGAGGGGGTGGAAATATGAAGAGGCGTGGCCTAGTGTGATAGGACATTTGATATGCTGACTGCTTTTTTATGGCACACAAGGTACAGATGAAGTGGATGGTGGGGAAAGGTTTTTGGGAGATTGAGCTGCATTCGCAGTTTCTTTCAGTGGTGAATCTCTGGAATTCTCTCTGCCAGAGCATTGTGAGGATTATATCATTTGGGGTACTTGAGGAGGTAAATACATTTTGATAAATTTGGTGACTTAAGGTCTATGGGAACTGTCAGAGAAGGGCTAATGCCTGGGACAGATCAGGTTCAGAGCAGATTCAGGAGAATTACCCCATGAACGAAAGGGTGATCATATGAGGAGCATTGATGGCTCTGGGACTGTACTTGCTGGAGTTCAAAAGAAGGAGGGAGTTCATTGAAACCTACTGAATACAGAAAAGCCTGGATGGAGTGGATGTGGAAAAGTTGTTTCATATGTTGGGTGAGTCTAGGACCAGAGGGAGCTGCCTCAGAATAAAAAAAAACCCCTTAAGAATAGAGATGATGAGGAATTTCTTCATCAAGAGGATGGTGAATCTATGGAATTCATTGCAGCTGTGGAGGCCAGTCCATTAGGTATATTTCAGATAGAGGTCGATAGGTTCCTGATTAGGAAGAGAATCAAGGGTTACAGGGAGAAGGCAGGTGAATGGGGTTGAAAAGGATAGTGAACCAGCCATTATTGCATTGCGGGATGGACTTGATGGACGGATTTGCCAAATTCCGTTCTTAAGTCTTATATTGACTGGTACTGCAGACTGAGGGCCCAGTGCCCTACTTCCTGCTCCTATTTTCCAATATTCATACAATTCTTTTTTTTGTTTAGTTCATGAGAATGGATTGTGTACCATACAAACACGAGATGTCAAATCCAAGGCTGATTTCCAGTCATTTGGATTTGCAATGCCTCATCACAGATTCCACTGAAACTCAAGGAATAAACATTAAATTACACCTCAAAGATGCATACACAATTTCAAAGTGAAGCGATAACATCCTACCCCTACAGGCCAAAAGTTCTCCTTTGTTACAAAAGTTATCTGGTTATTATCACACTGCAGAATATTGATCTGTGTAAAAAGCTGTCACATTTCCTAGTCCAGTATCTGCAAAGCATTTTGGATGTCTTGTGATCAGGAAAGCCAAATTATACTTAGTTTACGTGGCACATAGAAACATAGAAGATAGGAGCAGGAGTAGGTCATTCGACCCTTTGAGCCTGCTCCGCCATTCAACTAGATCATCTTAAAGTTCAGTACCCATCCCCGCCTTCTCTCCGTAACCTTTAATACTCTTATACTGAAGAAATATATCTAATTCCCTCTTAAATATATTTAATGAACCTGCCTCTACTGCCCTCTGTGGCAATGAATTCCACAGATTCACCACCCTCTGGGTCAAGAAATTCCACCTCATCTCGGTCCTAAATGGAGTACTTGGGCCTATTATCCTCAAACCATGGCCCCGGGTTCTGGATTTTCCCATCATTGGAAACATCCCATCTGCATCCACTCTGTCCAGTCCTGCCAGAATTTTATATGTCTCTATGAGATCCCCTCTCAATCTTCTAAACTCCAGCGAGTACAATCCCAATTTGCGCAATCTTTCCTCATAAGTCATTGCTGCCATTCCAGGTATCAGCCTGGTGAATCGCCTCTGCACTCCCTCCATTGCAAGAACATCCTTCCTTAGATAAGGTGACCAAAACTGCACACAATATTCCAGGTATTTCAGCAACAAATGGTGCTGAAAATATTATACTTGAGGTGCAGGCTGTGTTTATCTTCACTGTACCACATCAATCTTGAAGGAATTTAATGCCCAATGTCATCCTCTGGTGTGCATGAATTAGAACCATTGTGCTTTGCACCAGGACCATAAAAACTGGTGCACAGATGGAGTGAGAGGAAATACAGGCCAACACGGACAGATGCACTGGAAAGGATTAAGATTAAATTAAAAGAGAACATAATGCGACTTGTCCATGCCAACTATCCTGAAGCGCCATATTAACAAAACTCCGATGTTAAATACAAAGATAATTGTGCAATAGAAATCTTTATCAAATTGGATTCAAATATCCCTCTCCTCCCCAGATGGATTACATTCAGGTCAAATTCCATTCATCAAAATGGGCAAGGAACTGCTGTGACATTTGGCATTGAGAATTTTAGAGAAACCAGCAAGCATTTCTCTCCTCATTATTATTCAGGAGCAATGTCATTCACGTGATCAATCCACTTCACATGGCATGATCCTGCGCACTGACACATACTTTCACAAAGGTAAACCTTGAAGTATCGCAACCTGAAGTATATTCATGGAAACGTCAAAATCAATTTTTACCTGCCAGATTGAATAAAAGTTTGGAAATTATGACTATAATTCCTGTCAAAACTGCAGATTTATTGTGACTTAAATTTATTTTGACAAGGTTCCCCATGGTAAAGTCATGAGTCATGGGATCCATGGAACCTTGGCTGTGTGGATTCAGAATTTGCATGCATGTAGAAAGCAGAGAGTAGTAGTGGATGGGAAGTATTCAGCCTGGAGACCGGTGACTCGTGGAGTTCCGCAGGGATCTTTTCTGGGACCCCTGCTCCTTGTGAAGTTTTTTAAGTGACCTGGATGAAGAAGAGGAGGATGGATCAGTAAGTTAGCAGATGCTTGGAAGTGTTGTGGATAGTATTGAAAGTTGTCATCTGGGTATAGATAGGATGCAGAGTTGGGGGGAAAAGTGGCAATCTGGATTATGTATGAGGTGATGCACTTTGGAAGGTCCAACTTGAAGGCAGAGTTAATGGTAGGATACTTAACAGTGTGGAAGAACAGAGTGACATTGGGGACCATATCCATAGATCTCTCAAGGGTGCCGCACAGGTTGATAGGATAGTTAAGAAGGCTTTTGGAACACTGGGCTTCATTAGTTGAGGGATTGAGTTCAGGAATCATGAGGTAATGTTGCAGCTCTACAAATCTCTGATGAGACCCCTCTTAGAATATTGTATTCAGTTCTGGTTGCCTCATTACAGTAAGGATGTGCAAACCTACATTGCTTTTCCTTGATCTTGCTGCTAAAATCAAACAAGTAGTGTGCTCTATCAAATTTTAGTTCCCATGTGCTCATCTCTTCCATCAACCTATATGCATTTCCTCCATTCTATTCTATTCACATTTCCAAGTTTTAGATAATCTCTGAACATATATACAGTGCCTGGTACATTCTAGGCCAGGAGATAAATGCATATTATGAAAAGATGTCCTCCCAGCACAAACCTCTAGTCAACTCCACTTAGCAATTCCCTTCAGTCCAAAAAACAGCAACTTACTCCCTTCTCTGTTTCCAACCATTTTATCAGCTTTGTATCCAGGCTTCCACTGCCCTTTTGTTGAACAGGCTTCAAACTTGATGACGAGATCAATACTTTATGAACTATCATTTGGAAGCCCACACATACCACATCAAATGCACTTCCTCTTTTCTGTCTCTCTCTCTCTGCCACTTAATCCAAAACACCACCAAGTCATTTAAACTTGATCTGCCTTTGAGAAATCCATGCTGACTTTCTCTAATCGATCTATGGTTCTTTAAATGATTGCTAATTCTGCCACTAATTAAGATTTCTAAAAGCTTCCTCACTTCAGAGGTTAAACGGCATGTCCTCTTTTATCCTTGCACCTTTTTCGGCAGAAGCGTGTTATGTTTGCAGTTCCCTACTCGTCCAGCCCAATTGCCTTTTCTGCAGTTGTTTGGACGATTGGAATACAAGGATCATATTCTGAATGGCTGCAAGTTGCTAGTGGTGTTTCATGAGAGTCGGTGTTGGGGCCGCTTTTTGTTATGTTGTCTATTAATGATTTGGATTATGGAATGAATTGTTTTGTGGCCAAGTTTGCAGATGATATGAAGAAAGGAGGAGGAGCAGGTAGTGGAGATGAAACAGAGGTTGCAGAAGATCTTAGACAGATGAGAAGAATGGAAAACAAATATAATATCAGAAAGACTTACCATGCCTTCATTATTTCAGAAACATCATTATGTTTCAATCCCTCTAAGAGCAACTGCATCACTTTATATCAAATCTCCAGTTTGGTTAGAACAGCGAATGGTTCAGGATTTCTCCAACTCACTACAAAGTTGCATGGTTGCAAGTTTAAACATTAATGGACAGGACCTGGACACAGTGAAGTGCAATGAACAGTGGGGCTCCAAACCATTTGGGAAACCTCTGGAATCTCCAAAAATCAGGGAGTTAACTCCAGCTCATTGCACTGAGCAACCTTGGCAAATAATCGCTTGATGATTAAAAAATACAACCCTGGAAGAGTCAGAAAGTTTTATACCATGGAAGGAGGCCATTTGGCCCAACTTGCTCATGCTCATCAACTTGTCCACCCAAGCTAGTTACATTTGTCTCTGTTCAGCCCATATCACTCTAATCTATGAACCTGTTTAAATGTGCCCGCTTCTGCCACTTCCTCCAGCAGCTTGGTCCACATAACCCATCATCTTGTCCATTACATGTGTCCTTTTTGGACTTTTTCAAACCTTTCTCCTTCAGAAGAAGAATAAGACACAAAGTGATCAAAAAAGTCTCTTCAACTGATAGTCAAAATTGGCTGATGAAGAGCATTTGCTTTATGATTGGCTAGAACATGTTGCATAATCAATGGCAGGTATCAGGCAATCACAGAGAGATGCAGAGTGGAAACAGTCACTTCCATAAGCCAAGTCCATGCCGCCTCTCAACCTCCCATTTACATTAATACTCATATTTCCCTCAACTGTCCCCACACACTACCATTCATTTACACTGTAGGACCAATTTATAGTGGCCAATTAACTTACTAACCTGCATATCTTTGGGACAAGGAAGAAAACTGGAGCACCTGATGGAAACCCACATGACCAATGGTGATCAGGATTGAACTTGTGTCTCTGGAACTGTGATGCAAAGGCACCATAAACCGAGTAGAGAGGATAGCTGGAGACAGGTGTATGTCCATCAGCCCTATCAGTGCTTGGTCACCAAAATTCAGGTGATTTCATGACAAGGCACTAACCACCCATTTCCTGTGAAGGAAACAACTGATGAATATGGGTGAGGCTAGAAGTGACTTCATCGGAGAATGAACAAGTAGGCTGGAGCCAACTAGAGAGACAAGAAAATGTTTGAGTGCAATTTCTACCCACCAGTTCCTACTCAAAATGAATGTAAAGGTCACAACAGCTGCCAGAAGTGGGATGGAAAAACTTGAGCATGCAAATATGAGCAGTTTCCCAATGGGTTAAGAGGTATTTAAAATCTTGGTCGCAGGAGGCTTTCTAAAATCAATGATCTAAACCTAACAGAAGAAAATCCCGTGATGTAACGTGATAGAATTAGGCTTTCAATTCAGCTAGCTTTTAAATGAAATAGCAAAATATAATTAATGATTGAATGATCCCAGAGTAAGATGAATAGTAAGTGCAATGACCCGAAGTGCATTGCTGGAAAATAAAAAATGTTTAGTAGCTGCAACAGCAGTGGAAAATCACTCCAGACACCACCATGTTCATTGCTTTCCCCAACTCAGTTTCACGAAAAAGAAGGAACAAACTTGGAGTTGGATAGTTTCCAAACAGTGAAATCTGAAATAAAAACAGGAAGTGCTGCAGTTGATGAAGGGTCTTCAACCCGAAACATGAATTGTGTTTCTCTTTCCGCAGATGCTGTAGATTATTATGAATATATTGCATCTCTGCACAATATAGAAATTGTATCCACAAACCTGGGATGTCCCTAACTGCTGATAAGATAGTTTCTGAGGTGCCATCACTGCTTTAGGTCAAATTGTTGTGGCACTCAATATGTACCTGACAAAATTCTCTTACAGCAGCAATCCAATCACCACAAATTATCCTTTTTAATGCAATAAAAAAATTAATTGCCGGAGGAACTCTGAAGCTGTATTGCTGAATACGTGACAATACACATTTAAATTTGATTCAAAATTCGCATCTGAAGTTGGTTGTGTCACATTTGTGGCCCGAAATGTGAAGTTAATAAAACATTAAACACAAGTTTTATCAGGTAAACTTCTCAGTGGCTTTATTTTCCCGTTTCCTTTGTTCTCCTGCTTGTGTTCTTAACTCTCTCTCTCATACCACGTGACTTCCGGTTAATCTCATACATATTCATTATCATGACATCCCTCCTTTAATCAGAAATAAACTTTACCTTCACTTATCAATATCCCTCGGAAACATACAAACATCGTAACTAATGGTAATACTATAACTCAACTACATAAAATTTACTTCCTTCAGCACTCATACATGCATTTTATGATATAAGATCAAAATACTGTCCCAAAGTTCTTATTAAAACTATGGCACAAAGTCTTCGTATCGTTTGGGCACTTTCCAGTTTCGTTTCGGCCTGCCTGCGATATTGTCGTCGCTTCTCGGTTGTTCACTCTCAGCGTCGGCAATACTGCTCACCACGGCTTCGGGTGTTTCTGGCGCTCTAGTCACTTCATCAGGAGTGCTGGTAACTGCCTCTGGAACATCATCAGGTCTCTCAGTTTCAGCATCTCGTATTGGCCTTTCAACCTCTTCGCTCAATATATCTCTGGACTGGTACCTTTTTACACCTGATACATTTCTCTTATACAGGACTCCAGTCGGAGACTTGACTGTCACCATACTGCCACTTCTGGATACGACAGTATAGGGTTGATGGTAATAAGGTGTGTCTAGCTTACCACCAGTTTCATGCCTCACTAGAACATTATCTCCTGGCATGAGGTCTGAGTACTTGGCTCCACGTTTCGAATCTGTGTACAGCTTTGCTGCACCTTTATTTTCAGCATCGTGGTCCCTCATCTCCTGATCATCTCGGATTTCCTTTATTTCTGGCATTTTTGTGCGGATTTTTTTCCCAAAAAATGCTTCTGCAGGACTTTTTCCAGTGGTTGCATGAGGCATTGCTCGATAGACAGCCACATAAGATAGCAATGCTTCTCGCCAATTTTGTCCTTCTGCGTGTGCAATCCTCAATCGTTTTTCAATGGACTGATTTTGTTCTCTACTTCTCCGTTGGCTTGTGGCCATTTCGGAGTTACTTTATGATGGTGGATACCTGTGGTCCTCATGTATTCCGCAAATATCTCTGAAATGAATTGTGGACCATTGTCAGAGTATAATGTAACAGGTAATCCATATCTTGCGAATATCTCTGCTAACGCTTGTATTGTTTTTTCAGTGGTTGTGGACTTCAACACCACGTACTCATAGTATCTGCTGTAGTAATCTATCACTACCATAATTGATTCACCCGTCGGTAAAGGTCCAAGAAAATCAACAGCTACGTCGATCCATGGTCCTGTCGGGAGTTGCGTACTCCGGATCGGTTCTGGCGGATTACTCCTACTTGTGATTTGACATCCATGACAAGTTTTAACAAATTTCTCTGCATCCTTATCACAACCTGGCCACCATACCTTGGTCCTGAGGTTTTGCTTGGTACCAACAATGCCTAGGTGTCCTTCATGCGCTAAGGATACGATCTTCGGTCTCAATCTTTGCGGTATCACCAATCTGCAACCTCTTAATACACACTGTCTGATGCAACAAAGTTCGTCTCTAATGGGAATGTAAGCCTTGTGAGTACACTTGTCCCATTGTCCACTCTGTGTGCATTCTCTTACTTCCTTGAGTTCTGGATCACGTTCGGATTCTCTCTCGACTTCCTTCGTAGTCACAGCTTTCGGTGTCGACTGAATAACTACGAAGCGTACAAAGCTCTCTGTTTCTGTTCCCATTTCTGCCTTGGATTGTGGACCTCCATCCTTCACCAATCTGGACAGTGGATCTGCAATGTTTGCTTTCCCTGCAATGTGGATTACTTTATATTTGTAGGGTTGTAGTCTGAGTACCCATCTCTCTATTCTGGCACATGATTTGGATCTAGGTGCATAGATCACCTCTAATGGCTTATGATCTGTGATGAGTTCAAATTCAATGCCGTATAAATATGCATGGAATCTCTCACAGGCCCATACAAGTCCGAGTGCTTCTTTCTCTATCTGAGAGTATCTTCTTTCCAAATCTGATAACGATCTGCTGGCATAGGCAATGATTCTTGGTCCTCTATCATGCATCTGGACCAACACGGCTCCTAAACCAACCGGGCTGGCATCCGCTATGACTTTGGTTGATGCCGCCGGATCGTAATATCCAAGAGTTTTTGCATCTGTCAGGCTTTGCTTCAGCGCTGTGAACGCTTTCTTCTGCTCAGATCCAAAATGAAATGGTATTCCTTTCCTGGTTAGTTTCCTTAGTGGTTCTGCCACTGTAGCGAAATTAGGAATGAACTTTGCACAAAAATTGACCAATCCCAGGAAACTCCTCACCTCTGTTGCGTTCTGAGGTGCACGTGCCTCTTCAATAGCTTTCACCTTGGCCTCTGCAGGGTTTAGTCCTTCCCGTGTAAGTCTGTGTCCCATGAAGTCCATTTCTGACACACCGAACTGGCACTTGTTTCCATTCACGGTAAGGCCTGCCTCCTGTAGTCTAGATAGTACACGCCTCAACCGTTTGTCATGCTCTTCCTTCGTTGGTGCATGGACTATGATGTCGTCAGAAATGTTGACAACTCCAGGAATGCCTTGAATCACTCGATGGATTTCATACTGGTAGATCTCCGAAGCTGCATTAATTCCAAATGATAGTCTCTTGTAACGATACAATCCACAGTGAGTCACAAATGTTGTCACATCTCGGGAACCTGGATCCAGCTCTAATTGATGATAGCCCCATTTCAGATCAATTTTTGAGAATACCTTGCTGGTAGTTAGTTCTTGAAGTATTTCCTCCACTGTTGATATAGGGTGTCATTCTCTAATTATAGCTTCATTGGCCATTCTCATGTCAACACATAGTCTTATGTCACCCTTTGGTTTGGGCACAATCACTACTGGGCTGACCCATTGTGTCGAATGTTCCACCGGTTCAATAATGTCTTGTTCGATCAATTCTTTCATTTTGGCTTCGACTTTCCCACGAAGTCCAAACGGAGTTCGGCGCATTGGTTGTGCCTTAGGTTTGACCGTTTCATCTACCGCTAGCTTCAATTGTCGACCTTTCAGCTTTCCTACTCCTTGGAAGACTGCGGGGAATTCTTGCTTCATATCCTCGTATGACTGAATTGAATTGACACAAGCTCCAATATGAAGTATTGCCAGGTCTTGCGCTGTGCTTCTACTCAGCAATGGTTCTCCCCTCTCTTCTATGACCATAAACTCTGCTTCGGTGTACTTATCTCCAGCTTCAACAGTTGCAGTAAAACATCCAATGGTCTGCAATGGCTTGGTTGCTGTGTATGGATACAGTTTCTTGGAACACTTCTTTGAGGTACAGATTATCTTTTTCCCTTTCAACTTCTCCCATAAATGTCGATCAATCACATTACTGTCACTGCCTGAGTCTACAATGACCTGCACTGTCACTCCACCAATGATCACTGGGACTTTCTCATGATGTACTTCATTCAACGTAAATTGGTAACAACTCTGTCCCTCCTGGGTATCATCATTGTCACCGTCTATCTGGCGAATGGTATCTTTCTTTCCAGGATACTTTCCTTTCCCCCAGGCTTTGCCTTTGGAAGTTGTACTCTTCCTCTTCTGGTCTGCATTGGACTTGCTTTTGCACTTCTTTGCAAAGTGGTCCTTACCTCCACACTTTCTGCAAACTTTGCCTTTGGCCGGGCAATATGGGTCTTTTCCAAAGTGACCTCGGTTTCCACATCGATAACACTCCACGTCCTGTGTCGACGTATATCTTGGCTGATTATGGCGATGTGAGAGCCTCTTAATTTGCTGGCTTGAGTTGTCTTTCAGGTTCATGGTATGAAATTGCCCTTCAACAGCCTCTAATGCAGCAGCAATGGTTAAAGTATCGGTGAGTTCCAACTCATTCCCTCTTTCCAGTAGACGTCTTCTGAGTTTATCTGATCTACAGTGCTGTTCGACTTGATCCAATAATTGGTTGTCCAAATCAGCTGGCATGTAATTGCATCCAACAGCTAGCTGGCGTAGTCTCGTCACGTACTGAGCAATTGTCTGGCCATCTTCTTGTCTCGTTCTCCGAAACAAATGGCGTTGAAATGTAGCATTCGGTGTCACTACATAGTGTGCATTTAATGCATCTACCGCTTTCCGGTATTCATCCTTTCTTCCAGTAATCAAAAGTGTCTTAAATGTTTCCCGAACTGCAGGTCCAGCAGTGAAAAGAAGTAACGCCCTTCTCTGCGCTTTTTGTTCAACTGTACCGGTATCTAGAAATAGGCCACGACTGTCGGCGTAGGATTCAAATTCTCCCAGCCATGCCTTCCACTTCACACTTACAGTGCTTGCATCACCTGTTGGGTCAAAATGAGCAATTCCACTATGTGTTAGAAAGTCACAGTTTGCACCAGCCATGAGGAAATATTCAAGCCCCAAAAGTACTGAGTCACAGAGAAAATTCTTATCACCTTGAAGTTGTCTGTAATCCTCTGTAATCTTGTTTAGTCTTTAATTTTTTTCAAGCTTCTTTCATCCTCGTCACCAATGTCACATTTGTGGCCCGAAATGTGAAGTTAATAAAACATTAAACACAAGTTTTATCAGGTAAACTTCTCAGTGGCTTTATTTTCCCGTTTCCTTTGTTCTCCTGCTTGTGTTCTTAACTCTCTCTCTCATACCACGTGACTTCCGGTACATCTCATACATATTCATTATCATGACAGGTTGGAGCTAAGAATACAGCAGAAGCCAAGATGGAATTGTGGTCAGATCCAAAAAAACTTGCATTAATGTGACATCTTTATTGTAGTAAAACATCCCCGACATTTCACAGGTGTTATCAAATCACATGAGACATAAAGCACCAGAAGGAGACCTGAAGGCAAAAATCAAATACTTTGGGTGGATTTTCGGTTTCTTATAAGGTAGGTGAATCTCACCAGCCACCCCTCTGCCCTGTCTGGGTAACAATCTGCAATTTCCTCGTTGGCCATTTCACAACCTACAAATCTGGAGTGAAACCGTCTGAGAAGAAGACTTAGTGGCTCTAATCCGACTATCAAGATTGCAGCAGAGTGTTTGATGATGCAAAACGGATCAGTCTTCACAGAAGTCTGTTGGCAAGTTAATGTGCAGCAGACAGCACATCCGTTAGATTGACCCTATAAATATAGCAGGTCCAAAAATCCGGACTGCTTGGGTCCACATATTTGGATTCTTGACCATTACTTTCACACTTCAAAATTTAAGGAGGAAAAAGGAAGAGATGAGCAGGTGCATTCTGCGAGTTAATTCATTAGCAAATACAGCATGCTTAATTTCTCAAAATGGGCAGTTTAAAAAAAAATGGTGCTTCGCATCAGTGGCACTTATGCATGCATGCATACACTGCTTTAAGTGGAATTAATGTGGCGGAGCAGTAATCAGGCCAGTGCTCTGGGCGGCGAGCGCAACCAGGGTCCAGCAGATCCAGCACTGGCCCCAGCAAGTGAACCGGCAGTCAGGTGGCTCAGGCAGCATAGAGGTCAGCATCACCAACATGACACTGGCCCCCACTGCACAGTTAACAGAAAGGGACAACCGCGCGGGGAAGAAGGCATTGTCATGTAAGAATGTACCCGTGCGCAGGAGCCCTGCTATTGTTTACGTGAGCTGCGACGTTAGCAAACAGGGAAAATGGCGGGAACATGAACGATATCAATGTCAGGCTTTCAGTCCCAATAAAGCAGAGCTATACCTGACTACATGTGTGTGTGTGTCTACTTCGAGTAGCGCACAGCTACAATTGGTGACCCTGACGATTTAGATGGCATCTAAACCACAAAGATGAGTGAAACGACAGTCCATGCAGTCACCCTGAAGCTGCTCGCCTTCTGGACAAATTGGCCACGTGTGTGGCCTGATCAGGCTGAGGCACAGTTTCATATCCGCCAGATCACAGCAGAGACCACCCAGTACTACCACGTGGCAAGCATCCTGGACCAGGACACGGCGAGCCGGGTGGCCAATTTCATCCAGGAGCTCCCATCGGAAGGTGCCTACACCACTTTCAAGGCTCTTCTTAATCAAAACCTTTGGGCTTTCAAGGCGTGAGAGAGGAGCACGTCGGCTCCACTTTGATAGGCTAGGGGACAGGTTTCCATCGACCATGATGAACAGCATGCTAGCCCTCAATGGAAAACATGAACCCTGCATAATGTTTGAGCAGGCTTCTTAGAGCAACTACCTGAAGACATTTAACTGCTCCTGGCGGATGCTGATTTCAGTAACCCTCGGAAGGTTGCAGCAGGAGTGAACATCCTCTGGAAACAGAAAGGAGAGTGCTTGGGATCAGTGGGGCTTATCGCCAAACTCCCTGGCCAGAACTGGATTAACTCACCGAGAGAACAGCATTCCCACAAGGGAGGTGAGCCCAACAACCAGTGGTGCTTTTACCACCAGCGATGGGGCTCCGGACCCTGTCGATGCCGACCCTCATGAATGTTCCAGGGAAACACCAGAACCAGCCGCCACTGATGACCAGGACAGCTGGCCAACAAGACAGCCGCCTGTACGTGAAGGACTGTCAGTCTGGACGATGGCTCCTCATGGACATGGGGGCAGAGGTCAATGTCCTACCCCCATCGGAAAAGGACACCAGAAACAGACAAGTAGGTCCCACACTGAGTGCTGCCAACAGCAGCACCATCAGGACCTATGGCAGCCTCTTTTCATGGGTGTTCATGTTGGCAGCAGTGGAGCAGCCGCTCCTCCATGCCCACAGCCTGCTGGTGGACCTGAAAGGTCGGAGACTGGTCCACGCACAGATTTTCCAAGCTGTTCCCCCTCAAGGATGCCAGGCTCCCAGCTCCCCACCTCAGCTCAGTGCAGTGATCCATGGATGAATATGCCAAGATCCTCGCAGAGGATTTTAGCACACCCCAGGGCCGACATTCCAATGCCCCTGACTACAGACATCTCAGGCACAGCAATCGGCAGTGTTTTTACCCCCCCAGTTCACCACAGAGATGCCCTGGCATGGCGTGAGGTACCACATCCTTAGCCAAGGCCCACCACTCCATGCATGAGCAAGACAACTCCGCCAGAGAAGCTTCAACCAGCAAAGGAGGAGTTCAAGAAGATGGAAGAACTGGGCATAGAGCGGCAGTCAGACAGCCCAAGGACTTCTCCCCTGTACATGGTGCCCAAGGCCACTGGGAACTGGAGACCATGTGGCTGTCTCAACGAGGCCACCACACCAGATTTTTACCGCGTGCCGCACATCCAAGACTTTGCAGCCAATCTGCACGGGGCAAAATTCTTCTCAAAAGCGGACCTCCTGTGGGGATACCATCAAATCCCCATACACCCTGATGAGATCCCCAGGACCACCATCATCACCTTGCTTGGCCTATTCATGTTCTTGAGCATGCCATTCAGGCTAAAGAATGCCGCGCAAACCTTCCAGCAGCTGATGGACGTGGTGGGCCGAGACCTGGATGGAACCTTTGTCTACCTGGATGATATCCTCCTGGTGAGCAAAGACCAGCAAGAACACTTGGTTCACCTCTGCAATTTCTACACCCGGCTGAGTGAGTTTGGACTAACGATCAACCCAGCCAAATGCCAGTTCAGGTTGGAGTCTATCGACTTCTTGGGCTGTAGGATAACTAAGGAAGGGGCCACGCCACTACCCAGCAAGGTGGAGGCCATCTGAAAGTTTGCTAGGTTCTGAACGACCAGCGGCCTGCAAGAGTTTGTTGGAATGGTCAACTTTTATCTCAGGTTCATCCTCTCAACTGCTGGAATCATGTAACTCTTGTTTGTCCAGATGGGGAGTAAGCCCAAGGACATAATATGGGACAAGAGTTGGCAGAATCCTTCAAGTAAGCCAAGGAAGCCCTGGCAGGCACTGGTCTTTTAGCACACCCCAGGGCCGACATTCCAATGGCCCTGACTGCTGACATCTCAGGCATGGCGATCGACAGTGTGCTGGAGCAGCAGATCGAAGGGAGCTGGTGACCGCTGGCTTTCTTCAGCAATTATCTGTGGCCTCTGGAGCTACTGACGCTGTATTTAGCTATCCAGCACTTCCGGTACTTCCTCAAAGGCAGGATATTCACAGCCTTCACCGACCACAAACCCTTTACCTTCGCCATGGCCAAATTCTCGGACCCCTTGTCAGATCGCCAACAGCGCCATCTATCAAACATCTCTGAATATACCACAGATGTGTGACACGTCTCAGGCAAGGAGTACGTGGTGGCATATGCCTTATCCAGACAGAAAATCCACGCGCTATTATTGAAGGGATGGACTTTGTGGAGCTGGCGATGGTGCAGCAAGACGACGTGGAGATGCACCAGTCAGGACGGCCATCTCGGGACTACAAATACAGAACATCCCAGTCAGCTCAGGTAACACCAGCCTCCTGTGCGACGTGGCCACCGGACAGGTCAGACCCATCATTCCAGCGGCTTGGAAATAACAGACTTTCTATTTCATCCACGGCCCTGGCTCACTTTTCCATCCAGACCACGGTCCAACTGATGGCCAGCAAATATGTGTGGCCTGGTCTCTGGAAACAGGTCAGCGGGTGGGCAAAGGCGTGCATGCAGTGTCAAACAGCCAAGGTGCAGCGGCATACCAGAGTCCCATCACAGCACTTCAAGCCCGTGGAGCAAAGGTTTGACCACATCCACGTAGACATCGTGGGACCCCTACCAGTATCCCAGGGGTTCCGCTACCTGTTCACAATGGTTGATCCTTTCACCAGGTGGCCAGAAGCAGTCCCAATAGTGGACACCTCCACGACCTCATGTGCCAGGGCCCTCATCTCCTCCTGGGTGGCACGGTTCGGCATACCCTCCTACATTACATCAGAGGGGCCCAATTCACCTCCAGCTTATGGTCTTACCTTACCAGCCTGTGGGGCACTCAGCTATATCACGCTACAGCCTATCACCCGCAATCAAACGGGGTGTGGAATGTTTCCACAGGCAGCTCAAGTCTGCACTCATGGTCAGACTACAAGGATCCAGCTGGGTAGACGAACTACATGGGCACTTCTAGGAATCCACACGGCATCTAGAGAGGATCTCAACACCTCGTCCACCGAGCTAATTTACGGAACCCCATTGGTGGTCCCCAGGGAATTCGCACCACCCTTGGACAAGAAACCAGATGACACAGCAGTGCTCCTCCGCATGCTATGAGAACATGTTGGCAACCTAGCCTTGACTCCACCGACCAGACACAGACAAATGAGGGCCAACATACCCAAAGACCTGCAGGACTATGATTATGTTTTCATTCGCAGGGGCCCACACCATCCACCACAACAGAGGCTGTACAATGGTCCATTCCGGATTATGCGCAAAAATGGCATCACATTTGAACTGGAGGTCAGAGACAAGATGGAGGTCTTCACTATGGACAGGTTAAGGGTGGTGCACCTGGATCCGGCTCACCCAGTCGAGACACCACCACCACGTAGGAGAGGCAGACCACCAAATCCCACAGAGACGTTGCCTGCGGGCACCCAATAATAATAACCCCACATTGCCGCAGCAATCAGGCGGGCGGTCTGGGGGTCAAGCGCAACAGGGGCCAGCAGACTGCGCAGCAGCACTGGTCCCAGCAAGCAAAGGCAGCACAGGGGCCAGCATCCCCATCCTCTCTGTTGGCTGTGCACCAGGGCCAGCGCCAAGTGCGCAAAGAAGGAATTGTCATGTAAGAATGTACCCACATGCAAGAGTCCCACTATTGTTATGTGAGCGGTGACGTTAGCAAACGGCGGGAACACAACGATATAAAAGTCAGGCTTTCAGCCCCAATAAAGCAAAGCTATACCTGACTCTGTGAGTGTGTGCGCGCGCGCAGCAGCAATGCAATCCTTACCAAATTATCTTTTCTCGTGCATAAAAAACACAAAAGCTTGCAAATTTAAAAAGTTTGAGAGTTTTCAAAAAGTCCAGATTCTTGGGGTCAACATCAGAACCATTTCTACCTGATATCCTTTTTTCCACTCTGAGTATGCTGATCATATCCCTGTATACCAGAACCTCTTTGGCTTGGCTTCGCGGACGAAGATTTATGGAGGGGGTAAATGTCCACGTCAGCTGCAGGCTCGTTTGTGGCTGACAAGTCCGTTGCGGGACAGGCAGACACGGTTGCAGCGGCTGCAGGGGAAAATTGGTGGGTTGGAGTTGGGTGTTGGGTTTTTCCTCCTTTGCCTTTTGTCAGTGAGGTGGGCTCTGCGGTCTTCTTCAAAGGAGGTTGCTGCCCGCCAAACTGTGAGGCGCCAAGATGCACGGTTTGAGGCGATATCAGCCCACTGGCGGTGGTCAATGTGGCAGGCACCAAGAGATTTCTTTAGGGAGTCCTTCTACCTCTTCTTTGGTGCACCTCTGTCACGGTGGCCATTGGAGGGCTCGCCATATAACACGATCTTGGGAAGGCGATGGTCCTCCATTCTGGAGACGTGACCCACCCAGCGCAGCTGGATCTTCAGCAGCGTGGACTCGATGCTGTCGACCTCTGCCATCTCGAGTACTTCGACGTTAGGGATGAAAGCGCTCCAATGAATGTTGAGGATGGAGCGGAGACAACGCTGGTGGAAGCGTTCTAGGAGCCGCAGGTGATGCCGGTAGAGGACCCATGATTCGGAGCCGAACAGGAGTGTGGGTATGAGAACGGCTCTGTATACGCTTATCTTTGTGAGGTTTTTCAGTTGGTTGTTTTTCCAGACTCTTTTGTGTAGTCTTCCAAAGGCGCTATTTGCCTTGGCGAGTCTGTTGTCTATCTCATTGTCGATCCTTGCATCTGATGAAATGGTGCACCCGAGATAGGTAAACTGGTTGACCGTTTTGAGTTTTGTGTGCCCAATGGAGATGTGGGGGGGGGGGCTGGTAGTCATGGTGGGGAGCTGGCTGATGGAGGACCTCAGTTTTCTTCAGGCTGACTTCCAGCCCAAACATTTTGGCAGTTTCCGCAAAACAGGATGTCAAGCGCTGAAGAGCTGGCTCTGAATGGGCAACTAAAGCGGCATCGTCTGCAAAGAGTAGTTCACGGACAAGTTTCTCTTGTGTCTTGGTGTGACCTTGCAGGCGCCTCAGATTGAAGAGACTGCCATCCGTGCGGTACCGGATGTAAACAACGTCTTCATTGTTGAGGTCTTTCATGGCTTGGTTCAGCATCATGCTGAAGAAGATTGAAAAGAGGGTTGGTGCGAGAACACAGCCTTGCTTCACGCCATTGTTAATGGAGAAGGGTTCGGAGAGCTCATTTCTGTATCTGACCGGACCTTGTTGGTTTTCGTGCAGTTGGATAATCATGTTGAGGAACTTTGGGGGCATCCGATGCGCTCTAGTATTTGCCAGAGCCCTTTCCTGCTCACGGTGTCGAAGGCTTTGGTGAGGTCAACAAAGGTGATGTAGAGTCCTTTGTTTTGTTCTCTGCACTTTTCTTGGAGCTGTCTGAGGGCAAAGACCATGTCAGTAGTTCCTCTGTTTGCGCGAAAGTCGCACTGTGATTCTGGGAGAATATTCTCGGCGACACTAGGTATTATTTTATTTAGGAGAATCCTAGCGAAGATTTTGCCTGCAATGGAGAGCAGCGTGATTCCCCTGTAGTTTGAGCAGTCTGATTTCTCGCCTTTGTTTTTGTACAGTGTGATGATGGTGGCATCACGAAGGTCTAAGGCAGTTTTCCTTGGTCCCAACAAAGCTTGAAAAATTCATGCAGTTTGGCATGCAGAGTTTTGCCGCCAGCCTTCCAGACCTCTGGGGGGATTCCATCCATACCTGCTGCTTTGCGCGGACATTGGCGACTTCAGGGGTTTCTACGAGGCTCTAAAGGCTGTGTACGGCCCCTCACCCCAAGTCCAAAGCCCGCTGCGCAGCTCAGACGGCAAAGTCCTCCTCAGCGACAAGATCTCCATCCTCAACCGATGGTCAGAACACTTCCAATCTCTTTTCAGTCCCAACCGCTCAGTCCAAGATTCCGCCCTGCTCCAGCTCCCTCAACAGCCCCTAAGGCTAGAGCTGGATGAGGTCCTCACCCAGGATGAGACATATAAGGCAATTGAACAACTGATACCAGAACCACCACAACAACAAATTACACAACTATCATATCTTATCCTATCGATTACTATGAGAGAATTTTTTTTTGGTTTTGCCCAACTTTCACTCTAACAACTTCTTTCTCTTTTTTTCTTCATGTGATATGTTATCTGATTTTCTTTCCCCAGATGCTACCTGGCCTAGTGAGATTTTCCAGCATTTTGCATTTTCTGTTCTTAATTTTCAATTTAGCTTCAGATGCAGCCCAGTAACAGACCATTCCAGCCCACAAGCACACACTGGCCAAATACATCCACGTGACCAATTAACCTACAAACTCCGTATGTCTTTGGAATGCGGAGGAAACTGAAGCACCTGGAGGAAACCAGAGAACACAGAGGAAACCAGAAGACCCAGAGGAAACCCACACAGACACGGGGAGAATATACAAACTACTTACATATTAGAACTTAGGTTGCTGGCACAATTCGGCGGGCAGCAACCTCCTTTGAAGAAGACCGCAGAGCCCACCTCACTGACAAAAGACAAAGAAGGAAAAACCCAACACCCAACCCCAACCAACAAATTTTCCCCTGCAACCGCTGCAATCGTGTCTGCCTGTCCCGCATCGGACTTGTCAGCCACAAACGAGCCTGCAGCTGACGTGGACATTTACCCCTCCATAAATCTTCGTCCGCGAAGCCAAGCCAAAGAAAGAAAGAAAGACTAACCACTACACCAATTATGCTTCCCAGTTTAAGTTCATAAATCACATTATCTTTTTTATTATTATTTTCTCTTGAAAAATTAGAAAAAGAGTCAACATCTGATTAAATTAATATAAAGAAAAATTACAATACCACAAAAATGCTAATTTAATGTCCATGTTGAACCAAAGGGAGAAAAAGATAATATAAAGAACAAAATAAGAGAAACCCTCCCACCCACGAAGAAACAAGAAGAAAGAAAAAGAAGAGAAATTAAGAAAAAAGATGGGCTTCACCTAGGATAAACCCCACTCCCATCAAAGAACATATAACCTGACTTATCTAGGGTCTTCAGCACTGTGAGCACCGAGAAGAGTCAGAAGGGGCATCATTAAAGATTTATCCCGAAGAACCTGAGGTATGAATTCTAGATTATTGAAAATATATCATACCTGTTTCTGAGGTTATAGGTGATCTTCTCCAAGGGAACACAATGATGCATTTCCATCTTTCAGTGGGCTAAACTTAATTGGGAATCAGATTTCCAAGTAACTGCTATGCATTTCCTGGCAAGAAAATATTTTTTGACCACATCAAAAACATTGGTCTGATATTTCTGATTTGAATTTATGTACCTTTTGTGGATTAAGGTATGGTTGATGCAATAAGTTATATTGCACCAACTGATACATAATCGTGTTAACCTGCTGTCCCAATGTAAGTCGGGCAAGCAAAATGGATCAATTTCTATACCCAAATCTGATTCCCACCTTTGTCTTAATTTATCAAGCCCTTTTTAAGGGGTTCCTGTCTGAAGTATGGAATACATTTTTGAAATAATTTTTTTGTGCTCCCCTTTCAATCAGAGTCTCTATTTCGCTACACTGCGTAAGGTTAGTGCTGGAACTAATTTGTCCCTTAAATAAGATCTTAACTGAAAATACCAGAAAAAAAAGGAGTATTTAAAACTCCATATTTATTCCTAATTTGCTCAAATGTCATAAATTGTCCCTGCTCATAACAATCCTCAATACACTTGACCCCTCTCTGGGTCCAAGTCTCAAGGATTTTATTATCAATAATTAATGGAATTAACATTTTGAGCCACGGGTGTTTTAGGTGAAAGACCTCCCCCTTGTCCCCAATTTGACCACATTGTGTTACGAGCCCAAAGGACCCCAAAACCCAGCAGTAATAGACATTCACCAAAACAAGTAGTTACTTAAACAAAAGTTGTTTTAATTACCTTTAAACATGAAAACAGAATCAAACTTTAACTTATTTCTATTAACTAAAACTAACCCAACTTAACCCACTTCTAATTCTAAACGCATGTGTATGTAATGTGTGTGTAAATTTAAGAAAAGTTCTTTGGTTCACAGTTCAATCTCACTTCTCCTTCTTCCAAGTTTTCTGGTTGCAAGTAATTCTTATCCTGTGCACAGAATTTAACATGTATAAAGTTCACCAGGTTTTGGTGCTCAAAAGGTAAATGTTTACTGCTCTGGAAGGTTCTTTGTAGGTTTTCAGAGAGATATATGTGTTGTTCCAGGATTTCCACAACTGAGGTACCAACATTAGTCACCTCAATGTCTTGCTGATGAAACTTTCCCCATCAGGGTTCTTCAGATGATAAGCTCTTTCTTTCAGGCTACCACAGAGTTCCTTTGTGTTTCCTTTATTCCAAGAGAAGCATGAGACAGATAACACTTCCAGCCATCTGCCACTCTGGAGCTTCTGTTTCAGTTCCAACAAGCTTCTCCTGCTGACACTGATCAGCTGTATCTCTCTCTCTTCATCTGAGATTCCAACTGCCAGCCACATGTCCTTCCCTCTCTCATGTGAAAACCCCCCGCCTTCTCCAGAAAACAATAGGAGTCAGTCTTCTTGGTCAATCTGTTGTTTTTTGGTAAACAAGAACCCAGGAATGACCTTTTGTGCATTCTGTCAAAACCCTTGCAAAGAGGTATCCACAGCCAGAGTGTCTACTGCTTGTTGCTTTAAAGACCACACTCCATTCATACATGACATCATTTCAATTAGCACCTACTTGTGAAATGTGCACAGCATTCTCCATAGTTTCTGTGAAGTCACTGAATAGGAATTCTTCAGTATTTTAAATGTGTGTATATGTTTGTAACCTACTCTAATTTTACCAATTTATCTCCTAAAAACATTCCCAAATATTACATCACAATTGTAATTATCTGCTTTAATAGGGGGCCTCCTTAGGACTGGATGATAATTTAGAATTCCCATTATATATAAAGTTTTCTGCTATCCTCTCACCAACTTTCTGCAGCTCCAATTTTATGGATGAAGACTCGTCGCTTCCATCAAAATTGGGTTGCCAAAAATATTTTTTTGAAATCTGGGAGTACATTGATCCTATCAATTCATAATTCCAAGTTAATTTATCAATAGAGATTCTGGAAGGTATACCTTTCCATACAAACTTTCTGCTGATTTGAAAGAATCTCTGAGGTGTAGGAACAGGCAAACTTTGGAAAAAAAAATATTGGTCTCGAGCCAGCACATTCATTTTAATACAGCTGACTCTTCCAAACAAAGTTATTGGGAGGGTCACTCATTTATTAAGATCATCCTCAATTTTCTGAAGGGAAGATCATTCAACTTGTATAAATTCTATCTTGATACCTAAATGTTTAATCCCATTGAATGGCCATTTAAATTGAAAATTTCTTTTAATTTGTTAATAATTCCCAGCCATAAGTGGCATAACTTCACTCTTGTCCCAACTGATTTTATAACTTGATATAATCCCGACTGCAATCTTGGGAACGAGTTAACTGGTTCTGTTGGATATCTTATGTTTTTCCTGATTGATCCTGAAACCCTTTAAGTCTGGATCCAGACAGATAGATTCCACTAATGGTTCAATAGCCAGGAAGAAAAGAGCTGGAGATAATGGACAACCTTTTCTGCAAGATTTGGACAGTGGGAGTGCTGATGAAATTTGACCATTAGTTATTACTTTAGCTTTAGGGTCAGATATAGAGCTCTAACCCAATTGATAAATGTTTGTCCTAGTCCAAATTTTTCCAACACTTTAAATAAAAAACCTCACACCAGTCTTTCAAAGGCTTTCTCTTGTTTGCACCAATATATAGTACTGAGCAATCTGCATACATTGACCACCGATTCCCTCCCCTGCACAAAGCCAGTTTGATCAGTACTTATTAATTTAGGCAAATAAGTTGCCAATCTATTTCCCAAGGCTTTGGCAATAATTTTATAGTCTATATTCAAAAGTGATATGGTGTAGTGTTGCATTTACACAACGTGGCTCACCTACGCAGCGAGCAAATTACTCCAGAATCATGGATAGGAAGGCAACCAACAGCATCTAGATGTGGGGTGAGCCTCGCACTGGAAGCCCTGCTGGACGCAGGTTTAAAGGGAAAGGGCGTGGGTGTGCGAATCACAGGTCTTTTGGTTTTTGAGGAAAGGTGTTTGCACTGAGACATTGTTGGACTTGGCTCGCTTCTTTCACACTTCTCGCTCAACATAGCCAACCTCCATTGCTCATTGTGGCACACTGCCTTATTGGTGACCCCAAAGGTTTAAAAGTTTTTTGAACCCAAAGAAATAATGAACGATGTTAATGCAGTTTCGCTGAAGCTGCCAGTGTTCTGGACAATTCAGCCACTGGTATGGTTTCAGCAGGCAAAGGCCCAATTCCAGGTTCAGAACATTCTTGCAGATGAAACCAAGTATTACCATGTGGTGGCTGTGCTCAACCAAAAATAAAAGCAGGTTTGAATAGTCAATTTACTATAGCAGCCTCTGGAAAACAACAGGTATGAAGCACTCAAGGCCCTGTTATTGGAGATATTCTGCCTATCATGCCACAAACGGACCGCGCGTTTGCTCCATATGGACAGTTTGGGTGACCGCATGCCATCAGCATTGATGAGTGATATGCTGACGCTGGTAGGTGGCCATAGACCTTGTCTGCTTTTTGAACAAATCTTTCGAGAGCAGATGCCCAAAGATATTGGCCTCCTCCTATCGAATGAGGACTTCACAGATCCACAAGGGGTAGGCGCATATGCAGACATTCTCGGGTGTGCAAAGCAACAAGGCACACCAGTGCTGAAATTAGTACTGGGTTACCTCAGTGACAAGACTGGCAGCGCCAATGATCAGTGACGACGACAATTTTGGTTCGTGTTTCCACCACCAAAGGTGCGGATTCGGGGCCCGCAGATGCTGACCACCATGCTCATTTCTGGGAAACAAATGGGCTAATGGCTATGGCAGCTGCCCACCGGGATAGCCTCCTGTATGTCTGGGACAGACAATTTGGGCGCAGGTTCCTAGCGTCAGGATCAATATCCTCGCTCCCTCAGGCCATGATACTAGGACAAAAAAGGCTGGACCAGATCTCAAAACAGCCAACAACAGCAGCATTTTGTTATAATTTGGTGCCAGCCATTTCAAATGGACATTTACTGTGGCTGCGGTATCACAACCATTGCTGGGCGCAGATTTCCTCTGTGCACATGGTTGTTAGTGGACGATGGTTTGTTAAAGGACGATGACTGGTCAACTCCAAAACTTTTCAGATTTTTTCCCTCAGGATGGCAAAATTGCCAACTCTACACCTGAACTCTGTAATGTACTCTAGTCACAAATTTGCCAGAATATTATTAAAATTACCTTCCATCATCACACTGCAGTTTTCAACAGTGTTATGAGCCTTCAGGACCCATAAACTCAGCAGCAATAGATATTCACTAAGATAAATGGTTTCTTGAAAGTTGTTTTTAATTATCTTTAAACATGAAAACACAATCACACTTTAACTTATCACTATTGACTTAACTAACCTAATTTAACCCCCTTCTAATTCTAAGTGCACATGTATGTAATGTGCGTGTAAGTTCAGAAAGGTTCTTTGGTTCAAAGTCCAATCTCACTTCTCATTCCTCCAAGTTCACTGGTTGCAGGAAATTCTTATATCATGCACAGAATTTAACATTTATAAAGTTCACCAGGCTTTGGTGCTTGAAAGGTAAATGGTTCTTGTTGGTTTTCAGAGAGAGATTTGTTGTTCCAGGACATCCACAACTGATGTACTTACATCAGCCACTTCAGCATCTTGCTGATGAAACTTGCCCCGTCAAGGTTTTCCAGGTCACTACAGAGTTCCTTTTAGTTTCTCTTATTCCACATGAAACATTAGACAGCCAGTCCTCTCCTTTTGCACAAGGGCTTTTACCAGGTTGAACTAGAGCTCACAACCCATCTTCCAAATGGAGTTTTCCACAAGCTACCAGCTTGACCTGTTCCAGTGTCAGAAGCTGTTGCTGGCTGTAACACTGTAGAACTGATCTCTGTCTCTCTCTCTCTGTCTCTCTCTCACTCTCTCTCACACACACACACACACACATACACACTCCTCTCTCTGCTTGCAAAACTACATGACCTTCTTAGAACAGCAAGTCTAGTGCGTCGGAAGTGACGTGGGAGGTTTCTTTTTAGGTTTTTGAACAAAGACATTTGCACTGCTAGACTCAGTTTGTTTCTTTCACACTTCTCGCTCAACATAGCCATCCTCCATTGCTCATTGTGGCATAGTGCCATATTGGGTCGATAAGATGAAGTTTCAATGGATCTCTATCTTCTTTGGGAATTATCACAATAACTGCTGTCACAAAGGACTCTAAGAGAGTGTGGGTCACCACTGTTTAAACACAGATATTAATAAATCTTTAAATTCTTTATAAATTTCCAGTGGAAATCCATCCTCACCTAGGGATTAATTAATTTGCAAGGAGGCAAATGCTTCCCCTATCTCAACCCCTTCCTTTCTTCTAAATTCAAATTTGGGAGATCCAACTGTGACAGGAAACTCTCAATTTTATTCAAATCCCCCACCAATTGAGATTTATATAAATTAGCATAAAATTGCTTGAATGCTTCTTTTATATCCTCTGGTTTGTAAGAGATCCTGCCTAAGTTTAGCTTAATTGCATTTATTGTTCTGGAGGCTTATCCTGCTTTAACTGCCAGGAGAGGACCTTAAGGTCTCTTTCCACTAGTTCATATTATTTCTGTTTAGATCTTGTTATTATTTTTCCCATTATATTGTCTTATATTTGAGATTTTTATTAATTAACCATCTGTTTATCCTCAGAGGCCACTCATTGAAGGTCTGTTTCAAAAACTATAATCTCCTTTTCCAATTCTTCTACCTCCCTTGTATACTTTAAAAAAAAAATCTTAGAGGCATAGCTAATTATTTGACCTCTCAAATATGCTTTTAATGTGTCCCATCAAAGAAAATTATCCACAATGGAATTACAGTTGATCTCACAGAATGTTATTTGGGTCCAAATAAAGTTACAAAAATCTGACCTTTTTAACAGCAATATATTTAGGCGCCATCTCCATCTTATCTGGCATATCAATAGTCAATACAAGAGGTGAGTGATCTGATAAAAATTTCACCTTGCATTCAAATGGGCTGAAACCAAAAATAAATCTATCCTCGAGTAAGAGTCATGCTGTCTTGAATAGAAGGAATAGTCCTTCTCTCTTGGATGAAGCATTCTCCAGATATTCATTAAGTTCACCTCCTCCATTAGTCCCAAGGTAGCTTTAGCTGACTTTGTCCTGGTATATTTCCTTCCCAATCTATTCAGAACCAGATCCAGGCAGAATTTAAACTCTCCGTCCACCATTATATTTCCATGACCATCAGCCAATTTAAAAAAAATCTATTATGAATTTATCATCGCCTGTATTGGGCGCATATAAATTCAGTAGGGTCCAGGGCTCCAAATATATCTGACAGTATACCAGAACATATCTACCTGTGGGATCAATATTTACCTCTTGCAGCCTAAAAGGAAGATTTTTTTCCTACTAATATTGCTTAAATCACATTATCTCACTTTTTTCCTTATTCTACTGGCTGCTAAAAGTACAGTGATCCCATATGCAGAAAACACCAGATAGCATACTGGACCATGGCAGAATCCAATGCTTATGCGGTGACCTTGCCCATAGGTCTTGTGTTATGGACCATGAACTGGCTTTTTGGACGAACATTATAAAGGATGGAATTCTGTTAAGAACTCTGTGCAACAGCTGAGTGCTGACTCGTCAATAGCTTGGAACTTTCGAGAACAAAGGGAGAGTCCATCTGTAAGGTAGAGGGCAGCACTTGGAGCAGCAGAAGGAGAACTAAGTTTACTGCAATGCAACATCAGTCATCTCTCTCACAAATGTTCAATACAGCATCCTTTGTTATCACTTAAATAACTGAACTTGGATATTGAGATTGGATTCTGTGGACTATGTTTTTTTAACTGAGTTACTTAACTGACTGACTGACTTGGGGTTTATGGGGTTTTTCCTTTTTGAATATTGGACACAGATTCTAATGGTCTGGGTATTTTTTTTTACATACACACTTTATAAATATGATATCTGTACATTTGTTATAGATATAGTGGGGTTAAATGTGTTAAGACATTACAATGTTAATAGTCATTAATAAATATAATTTTACCCTTTTGAATTGCATATTCTGTTGTTGCTGGTTTGAGATGTAACACTTGTGATGTTAAATTTCCCACTGTTGGCAGGAACATCAGATGTTATGCTCTTTCAGTATTATAGATTGAAATGCTGCTCTGAAAGCATTTGATGCAAGACAATGGTATTCAAGTTTGGTTTCTTTGACCCTCAGTGAATCCTCCCTGTTTTCTGATTGGGGCTAGCGTGCTTGGGAATGATCAGGGGTTCGAGCCATCCACTGCACTTGAAGCTCAACAAAGAAAAGCAATATGATTTGATTGACAGACAGGGTTTGACTCTTCAAAATTCTGCAGTCACTTTTCTTATGAAGCAGAATACGAACTGCATCTAATTTTTATATAAATAGCAGCACCTCACAGCCAACAGAGAGAGAATGATTATGGTGTGGGAACTTTAGCACTGAAAAACCACAATAATTACTGAAGATTTTTTTTCTCTCTCTGTAACCCAACAGATGCACTGCTTCCGAATCAAAACATTTGTTCAGGGAAGGAACCATCCTCAATTTGCCTGAGAAGTTATTTGCATAGGGATCAGAAGAAATGAACATAGCAAGCAGCAACTGCCCTGGATTATCAAGGAATCTCCAGGAATGAAGAACTAATTAAAGATTTGTTTCCTCTGTCTGGTTAAAGTAAAAGACTCCAAAAGCACAGTGATCCAGGTTCAAACCTGATCTCTAGTCTTCTCCCAGTGTCTGGGCATGATTTCTCTCGCAATCCAAAACATGCCAATAGGTTCATTGGTCCCTGCAAATTGATCCCAATGTATAGGTGAGTGGTAGAATCTGGGAGAGGTTGAAAGGATTGAAGGAGAAATAGATTCATGTAGAATTTGTGTAAATGATGCTTGACGGTCAGCATGAATTCAGTGGTTGAAGGGACTCATTCAAAGAAGCAGAGTGGGGTATTATCTTGAGAGTTGCCAATATTTAGCAACATGCTTAAAATGTCTGGTCACAGACCTCCAATCTGAGTAGCAACCCTCCATCTCCTACCATCAAGCCAGTTCTTTTTCCATCTGACCATCTCACCCTCGATCCCATGGAATTTTGTTAAAGAACTTCTCAAATGCTTAGCTTGCTTTGATCCGTGGCCTTAACTATAAAGAGGTGGAGTTGTAATGGAGGTCATGCACAGATGCAGCAGGATGACAGGCCTTTCAGCCCAACGAGACAGTGCTCACTATCAACCACCCAATTACACTAATCCTAATTAATCCCATTCTTTATTTTCCCCATTTTGTCAAACTAGAGGACATGGTTTAAGATTGAAGGGGGAAAATTATAAGGGGAACATGAGGGGAAATTTCTTTACGCAGAGGGTGGTGGGGATGTGGAATGAGCTTCCGGCAGACCTGGTCGAGGCGGGATCATTGGTTACATTTAAGGAGGGACTGGATCGTTACATGGATAGGAGGGGACTAGAGGGGTATGAACCGGGTGCTGGTCAGTGGGACTAGGAGGGTGGGGATTTGCTATGGCATGGACTAGTAGGGCCGAACTGGCCTGTTCTGTGCTGTAAGTGGTTATATGGTTATATTATATGGTTAACTCCCAACACATGAGGGACAATGATAGTGGCTGATAACCTTCTGATCTACAGGTCTTTGGGATGTGGGAGGGAACTGGATCACTGGAGGAAAACACACAGGTGCATGGTCCACACTGACAGCACCTGAGTTCAGGACTGAACTCAGGTCTCCAACATTAAGGCACTGCTAGCTGCTCTACTGTTTAGGGAAGTACACAGGGCACATCAGGGGACCTGTTATGGGCAGGTCAGGGGACCCTGCAGTGGGGAGACCAGGGGATCCTGCAGTGGGCTCATCAAGGATCTGATAGTGAGCTGATCAAGAATCCTGTAATGGGTGTGGTAAACCACTGTTGCTTACAATTGTCTGGTCAGGCACACCTATTGGCCAATTGTACCTGTGGCCCCTCCCCACAGGCTCCTGTATAAAAGTGACTGCTCCACAGCCCCCTACAGTTCGGTGAAGGACAACCGAACCATATGGATGTGTCGTTGTTCTTAAGTGAATAAAAGCTTATTGGCTTCTCAACAACAGTCTTTTGAGTAACTGATGGTGCATCAATTTTATTTACTTAAAGATTTTTTTTAACTTAAAGATCCTGAAGCCAGAAAAGCTGGAGATCGCGCCTCAATCGCTTGAGTCATCCACCAACTTTGAGCTCTGGCTGCACTGTTTTGAAATATTCCTGCAGGCTTCCTCTACCATTGTGTGATCAGAGACCTACAAACTGCAAGTGCTACACTCCAGAGTCAGCACCCTGGTGTATTCTATCATCAGGGACGGTACATCGTATCAGGAAGCCATGGACATTCTCAAAGTACCGGCGTAAGATTAATGTCATCTACACCAGACACCTCTTAGTGACGTGCAAACAATGACTCGGTGAGTCCAATGGTGAATATCTTCAGGCCCTGCGAGTACTCGGCAGGGCCTATGAATGCAAGGCCATGTCCACCGCGGAGTACACAGAGGACCTGATCCAGGATGCCTATGTTGTGGGGATCAGGTCAAACTAACATCCGACAGATACTCTTGGAGCTCAGCCTGTGGAGAGCAGTCCAGCTGGCAAGTACGCTGGAGGTGGGTCTCAAAAACATGAAGGTCTACTTGACCAACGTGGCCACCTTGTGATTACCCCAGATAAGTATTGGTATGCTAAAATGGGACGCGCTGCCATCCTTTTGCTCCGCTAATGACTTGACCATGGCAGCAGTGGTCCACAACCACCTCCCGTCACTCTCATCCAGCTCCAGTAACAACCTGACTACAGCCATGTGCTACGGGAGCACCCAAAGTGCTACTTCTGCAACCTGGACAAGCATCAGAGGAAAACTGGATTCAATTTCCTCCAGCTGCGGAAAGAAGGGCCACTATTGCAAAATGTGCAAGTCGAAACCCCTTCCTAGCAGCACTGCGTTTGGACCAAAGAAGCCACAACCTTGAGTGCCATCGTTAGAATCCAACAGCACCACATGCAGGCCCTGGGGGGGCCTCCATCTTCGACACCACCATCTTCCAATGCAGCAATGTGAAGCAACCTGACACTGGCCTTCATCATACTCAACCAGGCCAGCCCACATCAACTCGCCAGGACAATGATAGATATTCAGTTAAACGGCCATGTGACGAGCTACTTATTTGATAGTAGGAACACAGAGTGCTTCACCCAACTGGACACAGTGTGGCGCCTTTTCCTTACAGTATTGCCAGTGAACTAGAAGGTCTCCTTGGCATCCAAGTCGCCCACAGCAGATGGCAGGGGCTTCTGTGTAGTGACTCTAACAGTATAGGGTACTGAATATAAAGACATTAGACCAGTAGTTCTCAACCTTTTTTGCCTTAGACCCTACATTTCCAAAAAAATGTACACCCCACCATTCGTGGAAAAAATTAAAACTTCTTTTGAATATATAACTTAAATCATTTACTGCAAGTGTATTTCAATGCAATTAAGGTCGGGAATACACTGGAACACATATTTCGTATTCAACTATTACTTCAGTATGTCAACCATCTCAAACATACATTCATCAATTGTTGTAATTTCAGTGGGAACCTTGTCCCTGATGCTGGCTGCAAATTTTTTGATTCAAGAGACTAATTTTATTAGTTTCAACCTTAAATCTCCACATCTTGAAATCTCCAGTACTTCTTTCTCAAAAAGGTCCGTCAAGTAACATACATAAGCTTTGCCATCTGTTGTTAGCAAGAGCTTCATTTCAGGTTTGTCCTTCAAAAATTCGCTGAGGAGATCAAACAGTTCCATTAACATTTTGAAGCAGTTTCCCTTTGACAACCACCTTACTTCAGTGTGAAGCAATAATCTCATATGTTCTGCATTTTTATCAACACAAAACTGCTTAAACAGATGTTTACATTTGGCATTAGCTTTGATGGCATTGATATAATTGATCACAGAATGCAGTATCTCGTGTAGACCAGGGGAAACTTCTTTGGCAACTAAGATTTCTCGGTGGATAACATGATGCACAACCAACATGTTGGATTTTCATCCTTCAATAATTTTAAGCATCCTATTTCTTTACCCATCATAGCAGATGCATTATCTGCAGCACAAGATACAATGTTTCCTTTTGGTTTTTCATTTTCATCCAAATAATTTTTGAGCTTGCTGTAGATATCAACTGTAGTAGTGGTTATTTCTAATGATTCACAAAACAACATCTCTTCTTGAAATGCTTCCTGATCAATATATCTCACGTATGCCAATAACAGAGCCTCACTGTCCCGTATGGTAGATTCATCTAGTTGTATTGAGAACTTTCATGATTTCAACTTCTCAATAAGCTGTTTTTCAAAATCTTGACCAATGTCATCTATTCTGTTGCAGACAGTTCTATTACTCAATGGCATTGTTTGGACATCTTTGCTATCCTTTTGCAGAACTGTTTTGAGAAATAATGATATCGTGGGTTTAATCAGTTCCTCCCCAGTCGTATGATTCTTCCTATGTTGTGCTATCAGCAGAGAAAATTCATAGCTAGCTTCAAGGGTTTGATTCAGGGCTGAAGTTTGCACAGCGAATAATGAAGTGCTTTTTAATCTATTTTCAAACTTCTCTTTCAGTGATTAAAATATTCCAATTTCGAATTGACATGTTTAGGATGTTTTACCCTCAAATGAGCTTCAAGACAGCCTACTTTCATTGATTCACTTGTCAAAGTCTGTTGGCATATTAGGCAAAAAGGTGCATGTTCATCATGTACAGCAGGTATAAACCCAAACTTCAAGAACTCCACTGCATATTGACTAACCTTTTGCTTGCTTCATCTGGTCATTTTGAATATACAACAATGCAAGCTGCATGAAACAGATTAATATAACAGCGCGAGCTCCTGAAACAGATTAATCAATATTTTATTATGCCTTAGACTTGAAAAATACCGGCACCACCTACGGCTCCTAGAACGCTTCCACCAGCGTCGTCTCCGCTCCATCCTCAACATCCATTGGAGCGCTTACACCCCTAACGTCGAAGTACTCGAGATGGCAGAGGTCGACAGCATCGAGTCCACGCTGCTGAAGATCCAGCTGCGCTGGATGGGTCACGTCTCCAGAATGGAGGACCATCGCCTTCCCAAGATCGTGTTATATGGCGAGCTCTCCACTGGCCACCGTGACAGAGGTGCACCAAAGAAAAGGTACAAGGACTGCCTAAAGAAATCTCTTGGTGCCTGCCACATTGACCACTGCCAGTGGGCTGATAACGCCTCAAACCGTGCATCTTGGCGCCTCACAGTTTGGCGGGCAGCAACCTCCTTTGAAGAAGACCGCAGAGCCCACCTCACTGACAAAAGGCAAAGGAGGAAAAACCCAACACCCAACCCCAACCAACCAATTTTCCCTTGCAACCGCTGCAATCGTGTCTGCCTGTCCCGCATCGGACTTGTCAGCCACAAACGAGCCTGCAGCTGACGTGGACTTTTTACCCCCTCCAGAAATCTTCGTCCGCGAAGCCAAGCCAAAGAAGAGACTTGAAAAATGTAATGAAAGTAATGATTGAATCAAAGGAAGAATACTGACCCTAAAAAAAAACATTAGCGTGCTTTCTGACATTTTTTCTCACAAAGAGTGCATCAAAACTGCGCTCATTTGTGCTTTACTTTGTGGGGTCTCTTTTATTTCCCAATTTTGGCATCCCCCTCAGGTTGGCACCTGGGGTGGAATCACCTGCCTCCCCATCAATACACTAGTGCACAAAGATACATAAAGATACAGGTCTCACTCACTATTGAACTGAAGAAGTGAAGGGGTATGGATGGAGACATGATTGTTGAGATAATTTGGAATGGATGATAATAAGAACGGTCAGAAAAAATATAATTATAATGTTAACCAAGGACAACAACAGTTATAATAAGAGAAATAACAGAGAAACATTGGAAGGGCAAAAACATATTATTAAAATAAAAAGAACAAAGTGATTTTATTTGGAAGTTATAATTATGTTGCACTGATAGAGTTGTCAAGTCACATTTTTCACACCAAAATAACAAGTCTAATGTTTTTCAAACCAACTTTTTAATTATTTCTCAAACTATTCCTACGCACCACTAAGATATTCTTAAATCCCCACACCCCACCGAAATATTCCCACATCCCACCTTGAGAATCTATGGTAATGCCGCAGCTGTGTGCTACTGGGGCACATCTTAAAAATGTGACAATGGAGTTTGCTGGGCCCCATCCATCCCTCACTGTGTATAGCCAGCAATTTTCGATACAACCACTGTCCGCCATCCGACCCCCGCAAACCCCTATTGTACACGGCCACAACCGAACCGTTCACCACAGATGACCTGTGGACTCTCCACATTTAAAATCACCCCCACCCTATCATTTTTCGCCAACCTCACTCATGACTAAACCCATTATAATGGCATTTAAAGTTTGAGTATTTCTATGTACGTTTTATATCTCTATCATACAGTAAATGCTTTGTTATCCTTATAAAGGTCTTAATGCGAAGATATGCAAAATGTTTATCAGTTTTATCATCAAATTAAAACTACATAAAGTAATAGCCACAGAGTTTGATTTATTGGATTAAAGAGATTGAAATACGGAATATTGTAGCTCATGATACGTTGAAATTAGGATACTGTAGTAACACGCAACTTTGCTGTGACAAACTGGTCCTGCTTGTTATGCCCGGTCAGCAGGGCAGTCGCATCAAAGATGGCAATGCCCATCTGTCTCTTCCATCCCAGAACGGAAGCTGGCATGCACGCTTGCATCAGCGTGATGCAAGCGGTTGGACGCATGCACGGTCCGACTGTCAACCTGATAATCAAGCACACGAAGTTTGAATAAACAACCGGCCCCGCAGTTGGCTCGACCAAGTAGAGGCCCAGTTCTAGATCAAGCAAATAACTTCTGACTCAACAAGGTATTTCTACATTGTTAGTTCACTCGACCAGCAGACCACTGCCCGTGTTGATGCCCTAATTCAGGCTTCGCTGGAAGAGGGTAAATAAGCAGCATTAAAGAACCTCCTTATCAGGACCTACGGCCTATCCCGACGCAAGAGGGTGGCCAGAATCCTACACCTAGACGGTCTGGGGGACAGGATGCTGTCCATCCGCCTTAATGGATGAAACGCTCATGCTGGTGGAGGGCCAATAAGCCCTGCCTAATATTCGAACAGGCCTTTTTGGAGCAAATGCCCAAAGACATTAGGCTCCTGCTCGTCGACGTAGATTTAAGCGACTTGCGCAAGGTTGTAGTGAAAGCCGACGTCCTCTACCGCAGCAAATGTAAGAACCCCAAAGTGGTTAACCGAGTGGCCAGACCACAGCACAAGGCCGTCTGTAAGCTCAGCCCCATCACAGAGTGCCGCAGCAGCCGACAGTGCCAAGACCCCATCGACCAATGCCTGTGTTTCTATCATCAGCGTTGGGGAGCCGGTGCACACAAATGTCACCAACCCTGTTCATTTCAGGGAAATGAATAGGCCAGCCAGCATTAGTGGCCACAATAGCTGGCTGACAGAACAGCTTACTTCATATATGAGATGGCATATCGGGCCGCAGGTTCCTTGTCAATATAGGAGCCAAGATAAGCGTCATTCCACCCACTTTGTCTATATTTTGATTCAAGAAATGTTTCTCGTGCTCATGCTTCATATCTGGTTGAATAATGAGCAAGTCATTAGTCTGGGCAGATATTATGACATATTACATCATCGTCACTATGATCACACTATAAACAATAATACTCTGAAAGAGATAAGCACAAAATTAACTAAGAACAAAAAAAAACACAAGGTTTTAACCTTTACCTCCATCGTCACTAAAAGTAGGCAGTACACTGCCAGGGACAGGGCCTTCATTCAGGGAGAGGTACAGAGCTTACTCAAGGAGGAGATCATTGAAGCCAACATCAGCATGGAGAGCGCAGGTAATGGTAGTACAGAACAGGAAAAAGAATACAATCAGACCAACAATAGATACACACAATTGGATGCATACCCCCTCCCACGCATCACTGACAAGGCCAACCAAATTGCTCAGTATCATGTCTTTTCAACCATTGTCCTGAAGTCAGCATAACATCAGCTCCCTATCTGCATAGAGGACCACCAGCATACGATGTTCGAGACTGATGGATACCTCTACAATTTCCTGCTGGTCCTTTTCAGTGTCACAAACGGCGTCTCTGTCTTCTAATGGGAGATGGACTGCATTGGGGTATCAGTACCTCGATAAAGTCACTATCTGCAGCAACGACCTACAGGACCATGATCCCAACCTCCAGAAATTTCTCGAAACAGCCAAGCTCCTTAACCTTACATATAACAAGGCCGAGTGCGTGTTTTACACCATCTGTCTGGCCATCCTTGGCTGCATCATGGAGAATAGAGTCATCGGCCCGGACCCTGACCATATGTGATTGCTTCTGGAGCTTCTCCTCCCACACAGCCTCAAGGCCCTGAAGAGGTGCCTTGGGTTCTTTTCTTATTATACACAATGGGTCCCCAATTCTGCAGACAAGGCCCACCCCCTCATCAAATCCACATCCTTCCCCCAGTGGTGGAGGATCATGCAGCATTCAATTGCATTAAGGCAAATATCTCCAAGGCCACAATGAAAGCTGTGGACAAATCCACCCCGTTTCAGGTGGAAAGTGATGCGTCAGACTTTGCCCATACAGCCACCCTTAACCAGGCAGGGAGACAGTCGCATTTTTTTCACGTACCCTGCAGGGCCATGAAATTCGACACTCCTCAGTCGAGAAAGAGTCCCAAGCCATTGTTGAGGCAGTGTGGCACTGGCACAATTACCTGGCCGGTAAGAGATTCACCCTGTTGACTGATCAATGAGCAGTTGTGTTCATGTTTTACAATCAGCAGTGGGGTAAAATCAAAAATGACCCAATACTGAGGTGGAGGATTGAAATGACCACCTACAATTATGATATTTTGTTCAGGCCAGGGAAACGTAATAATCCGCCAGATCCATGTCACACGGGACCTATGCCAGTGCATAGATCAACCGATGCAAAACCTCCACAATCATTTCTGTCACCCCGGAGTTACCAGGTTTTTTTTCATTTTGTCAAAGCATGCAACCTGGCGTACTCCATCGACAAGATTAGGTCCATGACAAAGAACTGTCAGGTCACTCTTCTACCGACCAGACAGGGGACAATTAATTAAAGCTACCCGCCTCTTTGAGTGACTGTGTTGATTTTAAAGGACCCATCCCCTCCATTGACCACATCATTGATGAATACTCCCATTTTCCATACTCTACTCGGACATGACTGCTGCCACAGTCAGGAAGGCCCTATACTGCCTCTTCACTCTGTTTGGCTTCCCCAGTTATATCCACGGTGACCAGGGGCCTTCCTTTATGAGTGATAAGCTGTGCTAGTACCCATTGGCCAGGGGCATTGCCACGAGCAGGACCACTAGTTACAACCTCCAGAGTAACGGACAAATGGAGAGGGAGAATGCCATGGTTTGGTAGGCAGTCCTCCTAGCTTTGCAGTCTAAAGGTGTCCAAGTCTCTTGCTGGCAAGAGGTCCTCCAGGAGGCACTCCACTCTATCAGGTCCCTGCTATGCCATACAGCATGAACATATATTCCTTTCCCAGGAAATCTGAGACCGGGACCACACTACCAGCATGGCTGACATCCCTTGGGCCCAACCTACTCCAAAACCATGTGAGGAGCAGTAAGTCTGACCCCTAGTAAAAAGGGTCCACCTCGTCCAAACCAAACCCTAATTTGCCTGTGGTGTACCCTGATGGACACGAAGACACTGTTTCTGTCAGGGACTTACCTCCCTTAGGAGGCCTGGAGATCACGGCTGTTCCCCCCCCACAGCCCCTCACCGTTGAACACACATAATGCACCTGAACCCTGGTACCCTGCTTCTGCCCTGAGGAAGAATATACTAGACTCATCGGCACCGACCCACCGGCACAACACTGATAAGTATGTACAGGCGCCCAAGACCGTCCAGGATCCCGCCACTGCACCGCAGCCAGTTCGATAATGGTCCCAGTGAATGACCAGACCTTCTGAAAGACTGAATTTGTAACTTTGTAAGTTCCACTTCATCCCGCTGGACTCTTTTTAAAAAACAAGAGTGAATGTGGTAAACCACCGCTGCGTATAATGGTCTGGTCAGGCTCACTATTGGCCGAATATACCTGTGGCCCCTCCCTATAGGCTCCTGTATAAAGGTGACTGTTCCACAGCCCCTTCCTCAGTGCAGGCAGTCGAACAGTATGGATGTGCCATTGTCCTTAAGTGAATAAAAGTCTATTAGCTTCTCACAACAGTCTTTCGAGTCATTGATGGTGCATCAGTAGCGAGCTGATCAGGGAGACTGTAGCAAGCGGATCAGGGAGCCTGTAATGGGATGATCAGGGAATCACAATGAGTCAAAGGCCAGTTTTTGTACCTCACTTCATGCTGAACCCTGACTTTGGCACAAGTTCTTTTTTAAAATGACAATGGAACAGTTTAGTCTGCAGCCACCTGCTAAATGTGTAGCTCACAGAGATAACACTGTTGTTCCCATTCCATAAGATACTACTGAACATTCAAATAAAATTCAATGTAACACTGGCAGCACAAGTGAAATGCAGCAGTCAGGGTGCCCCAGGTTACTGCAGCAGCCTTGGCCCAATATACAGCCTTAGGAAACCTTAAATGCATTCAATTTCCAAAATGAATCATAGATTACATTCCTGCCTTGTGCAATTATGTTTCTTTTTCCATAATATTTCTATTCATTTCCAATGGATCCTCACTACACCTGAAGATATTGACTGATCAGTGGGGTATATCACAGGAACACAGTAAATGTCAGAAGAAAAGAGAAACACCATCAAGTTGACCTTCACTGTGCTGGCAATACATGATGCAACAACCACAAAGCTGCTCGATGAATCACATCAACCAATCATTCTGTACAAGAGGTGAAGGAAATGTCAGGGTGGTGGCCAGTGGGAATTAGATGATGATCGTGCACTCCAGCAAGCTTGCTGAATACCAAAATACCAAGGCTGAAATCACTCATAGAATCAGACAGTGCAGGTGAAACATGCTCGACCTCTTTGAAAGTAGTTACCATCTGCCCCTCAGTTCTCAGAGCTCTGCACCTTGTTAACTTCCAAGTATTTATCCAAGTTCCATCTGGAAATTCCTGCCACATATTTGTCTACCTTAGCTCCAAGAACTAAACTTCAAATTACAGCAACCTGCGTGATAATAATTAATCTCAGGATCGCAGAAGCTTACAGACCAGGAGGCAGCTCCTGCCTGGGCTAGAATTATATTCAATGTGAGATCTCTGGTTACAGTGTCTGCAGCTATAGAAACGACTGTTCTGAAATATTCATTCACATGCTGATATGAATCACTACTAGCTGTTTCTATTGTCTCCCCAGGCAGTTTATTTCATTCAGTTCACTAAAATATTGTTGCCAGAGGCATTAAGTCCAACAATTCAATTGTTGCTCTGTAGCCCAGAAGAAACATCCACTAAATATCCACTCCTACCCTTGTAAAAGTCTAGGTTAACAGAGTTCTGTTTTAGCCCCAGCCTTGCTAACCAGAAATTACTCCATCGCTTTAGCAAGAAGAACTGCACTGATAAAGAACAGAATTGTTCACAGAACCTTCTGCAGAGGAAGAGAAATTTAAATGGCTCTGCAGATAACATGGAGAGAGCCTGGCCTCTACAAACATTTACTATCAAGTCAGGTACAGAATGCCTTAGAGACTGGAAGCCTGCACAAGACATTAAACAAGGATTTAACAATGTGATGGGATGGCAATAAAGAGGGTTAATACTTTTAAGTTCCTGTGCATCCTCATATTGGAGGACCTCTCTCGAAGCCAGCACATCGAAGCAACTATGAGGAAGGTATACCAGGACCTGTAGTTTTGAACAAGTCTGAGGAGATTTGACATGCTGTCAAATACTCTATCAAACTTCTACAGGTGCACTGTAGAAAGTATACTGACTGGTTGCATCATGGCCTAATTTGGAAAGTGCCCAGGAGCATAGAAGGCTGCTGTAAAAGTGGCAAACTGCCAAGTCCATCAGGGCACAGGCCTCCGGTCCACTGAAAACATCAATGTAAGTCACTACCTCAGGAAGGCAGCCAACATCATAGAGAACCCCCATTGACCTGGTTGGAAGTCCAGCACCTTTGGTTCAAGAACAGTTTTTATCCAACAGCTATCAGACTCATGAACCTACCCTTGTCCTAACCATAAACTTCTCCAAGACCACCAAAAGATGTGTCTGCACTAATGAAACATCATATTTCTTTGCACTAATTACGTCCGTATTTATCTATCATTTTATATTTATAATAGCCTGAATACACCTGAGATTGTCTGATCTTGGAAGCTAAGCAGGCTCAGGACTGGTCAGTACATGGAGGGGAGACCACCTTGGAACACCAGGTGCTGTAGGTTTCTGTGAGGGGTGCTGGACAAAGTGGCGACTCTCTGTCTGCCTTAAGGTAGACAAAAATTAAAGAATTTCATTCATGTTACATTCTAAATATAGTATTATGTGACAATAATGGAAACTTCATCTTCATATTGTTGTAATTTGATTAATACTATTGTAGTTGGTGTATGTTACATACCTGCAAGTTAAAAGTTTGGTGCGCCTGGATATTATACTCATGGTCATGTGGGGCAGCATGGTTAGCGTAGCGCTGTTACAGCGCCATCAGTTCGAATACCACGCTGTCTGTGATCAGTTTATATGTTCTCCCTGTGTCTGCATGGGTTTCCTCCCATCATTCAAAACGTACAGGTCAATTGGGTGTAATTGGGCGACAAGGGCTCATGGGCCGAAAGTGCCTGTGATTGTGATGTATGTCTAAATTTAAATTTAAAATTTATGTATACAACAATAGACATTTATACACTTAAAAAAAATCAGCAAAATTAATTCAATGTGAATCAAGAGATAAAACTCAATGAGCTGAAGGCATACTCAGCACAAAGAAAGCCAGTTAACGGTTATTAGTACCAGACTTAGCATGTTTGCTGGTGACTGCAGCATTCAGTTTTATTCTCAGAAAATAAAGTAGGCTGGTGCTCACCAAAGACAAATCCACAAAAATGTAAGCATGATGGCTGAAAAGTGACAAGTTACATTTAGGCTACAAAAGTCCAATACGATCGTTGTCTTGAGATGAATTCTTTTACTTTCAATGACATTTGAATAACAAATATTCTATCAGTAGTGCCTTGATTTTCCAGAATCCTGGAGGTTTCTTCACCATTGCACAAGCCAGCTTTGTGATGAAATGTTCTTCAGTGACCAGATAAATGACAATAGGTGCTGGAGAAGGCCATTCGGCCCATCGAGCCAGCACCACTATTCATTTAGATCATGGCTGATCTTCCACTATAAGTACCTGTCCCTGCCTTCTCCCGATAACCCTTAATTCCACCTGTTCACAAGTACCTTACCTACTCTCTCTTGAACTTATCCAGAGAACCTGCCTCTACCACCCTCTGCGGCAAAGCATTCCACAGACCAACATCTCTGGAGAAGGAATAGGTGTGACTCCAACATTAGGAACAGAATCAACCAAACAGTAATTCAGCTTCACAGAGAGAAGTAAGCGACATGTGTCACCTGAATTACAAGTATGGACAGCAGATGCAGATTGGTAAGAGTGGGGAATTTAACCACAGCGAAATTGGGTGATCCTCCGTGAGACCTGACTGTGGATGACCCAACAAATGGAGGTGATATCCTGGAGCACACTGTGCTGATGACAGACAGAGTGCCACCGTACACTGGAGTAAAACACAAAAGTCTGCAGACCCCGTGGTTGAACTAACATCCAATACTGGAGAAACTGAGCAGGTCGAACAGTGTAGTATAGCAAAAATAAAGGTACTTTACCAATGTTTTGGGCTTGAGCCCTTCATCAAGGTATGACAAAATTTGGGTAGGTGCCTGAACAAAATGGTGGGGTGGGTGGAGAGGCAGGGGGAGGAGGAGTATCCCACAGGTAGGAGGTAATAGGTGGATAAGGGAAGGAGGGCACACCAGCAAATGGAGGAGGAGGAATGAGCCTGTAAATGGAGAGAGAAGAGGGTGGAGAACTGGAGGAAAGAAGGGCAGCACAGTTAGCACGGAGATGGCACAGTTAATGTAGCAGTCAGCACAATGCTGTTACAGCACCAGCTACTGGGACCGAGGTTTGAATCCAGCGCTGTCTGTAAGGAGTTTCTACAATCTCCCCATGACTGCATGGATTTTCCCCAGGAACTCTGGTTTTCTCCCACTGTTTGAAACGTACTGGGAGTTGTAGGTTAATTGGGTGGATGACACGTGGGCTGAAATGGCCTGCACCATGCTGCATGTCTAAATTTAAATTTAAGAGAGGGAGAATGGCAAGTAAGACCCTGCATATGGTTTTCTTTAGATAACTTACAGGAACTTAATAAACCTCAGCTTAATGCTAAACTTCAACCTGTACCTGGAAGGTATAGGTCAACAAGAACCTATACACTGACACAACATATGATAAGGTTATTCAGTGGAAATTCCTCTGAAGCAAGAAGGGTGAAGAGATCATTTTGATGGACTCTTCCTTTGGGAGAGGAGTGCTGCACAAGGAGGAGCAAATGGAGGGTCAGGACTGGTGATCGAAGTGGGGGCCATGCAGGTATTGATCACCAGTTGGCCTTGCTTCAGTCCCCATCATGAGGCAGCCAGCAGAAGCCATCTACAGCCAGGCCCATCATGAGGCAGCCAGCAGAAGCCATCTACAGCCAGGCCCATCATGAGGCAGCCAGAAGAAGCCATCTACAGCCAGGAGGTAACTCACCTGGTGCAGAATCTCCCAGGTTCTCATCACAGCCATGTTGTCAAAACCACTTACTGCAAACCCATATGTTGCTCAGTTCACAACACCAAGTTAAATCGATCAGATTTGTTTCCAGGTCACCTTTCCCAATGAGTCAAATTATAAGAGACAAAGATTTTACGCACTATTGGGTTGACGTGATTCATCGCAACAGCAAAATCACAGATAAAACCAGCCATTCACAGTTCATGGTTACTGAAAAACCAGACAATTGGTTCATTCTTTGCAAAATTAGTTCTTTAGCTGCATTTTAGCCAACAGGCATTTTTAAATTTTAATAGGCTAGTTTTTAACTACTGTTCAGTAATTGATATTAAAAGCACTTTTAATTTGTTGTACATTTTTCCACAAGGTCGCCTGCCTCTCATTGCTACCACCTTCACATGATACCACACCCACACTGACCACTGTTATCTGACAGCTGGATACTCTAACTTCAAGTAGGTATGGATGCAACAGACCAAGCAACTTTCATCATGCTATAACCAATCTGTGATACCCCATAGGTCAGCACAGCATTGTGGACCGTAGGGCCTGTACTGCACTATAGATTCTTACGTTCTATAGTCATACCATCACTCCAATGAAGGACCTGCCCTTATTTAGTGTAGAGCTCGTTGAAAGAATCAAAGACTTGTTGATCCAAACCAAGGCTTTTATTAGCAAAAGACAGGAGCTCTTCACAGGTGGCCGACCAGTCCGGAATGATCCGACCTGGCTAGGGACACAACCCTTTAAGGCCCAGACAGTAGGCGTGGCTAAGCTCTCAGCCAATCGCTGTAAGCACAGTCTAGATACTGTAACTATATACACTATATACAATGGTGATAGATCTGTACTATCACATTCAGTCAATGTGCTTCTACTCTACATTAAGTGGAGAGAGAGAGAGAGAGAGAGAGAGAGAGAGAGAGAGAGAGAGAGAGAGAGAGAGAGAGAGAGAGAGAGAGAGAAAGGGTAGGGTCGAAACATCCTGGCTAACTCTCACTTTAATTCCACCCAAGCCCTTTCCTCCATTCTTGTGTACTCAGGTACAGCTCCATGAGAACCTGCAGAGGAAGCCCCCATTCTTCAGTAGCTAGGATGGTAGAAACAACTATCTTTTTACCAGGTGATTGGTCTCATACAGTCATGTCCTGTCCTTGCCTTATCAGTATTGATCCTGCCTCAAATATGTGGAAAATAATTTGTATGTTCTATTTCACCATTTTCGAATAGCTTGATTTAAGATGGAATGTGTAGCGCTAGGCACTCATTTTACTCTCCTTCAACTGTTGCTGATGTCAGGGGGCATTGTCTGGAAAGCTGCAGGCAATTCCTCCATAAAGAGAATGGTTATAGTCTTTTCCCCAGGGTAGGGAATTCTAAAACTAGAAGGCACAGATTTAAGGTGAGAGAGAAATAGTTACAGGGAAACTGAGATGCAAATTTTTCCATATCGTGGGCAGTTAATGTATGAAATGGGTTGCTAAGTGAATGGTTAAGGCGGATACAATTGCAACACTTAAAATGAATTTTGATAGGTAAATTGGAAAGAACTTTAGAGGGGTATGGGGAAAATACAGGCAAATGGGACTTGCTTGTGTAGGCAACTTGGTCAACATGGATGACTTGGGCCAAGGGACCTGTAAAACTCCATGAAGAAGAGAATACATCTGTCCATATTGTGCTCCAATTACCCTGAAGAGGAATAGTGGTCCTTTCACATCCCATAGACATGGAAGTTAGCAACTGGCTATTCAACTGCTCTAGTATATTGCAAGTGAGAGAATCTTGAGAGTTGGTTTCTGTGCTATATCTGTTTACCAATTGATGTTACCCATTCGCCGACCATGTCTACATTCCTTTGAAGCCTCTTCACAGTCTCAACCCTGTCCACAATTCCCCTCAGTTTTAAGACATTAGCAAACATGAAAAACATGACATTTGTACCAAACTGCCAAATCTCTAATGTAGATTGTGAACAGTTGGGGTCCCAAGCACTGGCCCCTGATGATCACAGCACTGTCTCCTCAGACACGGCACCAACCTAAAAAGTAAAGTTAAAGCTTGAGATAAACAATTGTTCGTCTGAATTTTCTGAACTCTGATGAAAAGTCTGTGATTTAAAAATATTAACCCTGATTCACTTCTATGGATGTGCCCGACATGCTGGGTATTTCCAGTATTCTGCTTTTATTTTGGAATTTGTTTTCTTTGTCCTCCTCCTGTGACGTGATAATTATATTTTGGTTTCATATACACATACGCAAAAAAAGAGCCCAATACAACAAATGGTTACTGCATCTTGAGGAAAAGCACAAGATTTTTTTGAGTGGAACATCATGATAACACTATGTAAGCAGTGATGAACAGTTGATCACGGAAAAAAATCCTGTGAATCATGAGACTCAGTCGGTTGAACCCTAAACTTATTTGCAAGTTCAAGATTTATTTCAGAGCCTTGAGGATATATTACAGGCTATCACCCCTCTCCATTGAGAGAGTGTTGCATCACTAGGAGTGCCTCCTTTAAGATGATATATTAAACCAAGGCTCCAGGTGCTCTTTTGGGTGGTTGTGAAAGTAAAAAGCTCAAGGCTCCAGTTTGAAGAAGAACAGGTATTTTCCAGTGTCCTCACTGTTATCTTTTGTCAGGGTCCCACATGGGAGGTTAGCCTTGAAGGTTCAGATGCTAGATATTCATGGTGAAGTAGTGAACTGGATTGGATAATGGCCAGACAGAAGTCAGAGAGTAGTGGTGGATGATTGCTTCTCAGACTGGAGGCCTGTGACTAGTGGTGTGCCTCAGGGATCAGTGCTGGGACCATTGATGTGTGTCATCTATAATCGATCTGGATGATAATGCGGTAAATTGGATCAGCAAGTTTGCAGATGGCACTAAGTTTTGAGGCGCTGAAAACCAGCAAAGAAGGTTTTCAAAGCTTGCAGAGGGATCTGGACCAGCTGAAAAAATGGGCTAAAAAAAGACAGATGGAATTTAATGCAGACAAGTGTGAGGTGTTGCATTTTGGGAGGACAAACCAAGACACACACGGTAAATGGTAAGGTACTAAGAGTGCCGTAGAACAGAGAATTCTGGCAATACAGATACATAATTCCTTGAAAGTGGCATCACAGGTGGATGGGGTTGTAAAGCAAAATTCTGGTACATGGATGGGTGTGGTATGGAGGGCTATGGACTGGATAAAAGACAGTGGGCCAAGGCGAAAAAAAAATTGTTTGGCACAGGCTAGGAGGGCCGAAGAGGCCAGTTTCTGTGCTGTAATTTTCTATGGTTCTATTAATAAATTAGAATATTTTGTTGTAATCTCACCACTTTTTTGTGGGATCTTGCTATGCACACTTTCCCTCCTATGCTACAATGTCCTGCATACTATTAAGAATGTGAGAGATATTAATAAACTAATTAAGAAAATCTCTTTTTATATGAAGGCAAGGAATGAACCTAGAAGTATCAGCAACTCAAAGGCAATTAGGGATGGGCAATCAATGAAGGCCTTGCTTCCAATCCCCAGATGCAAACAAGTCTCCTTCTCGTAGCATCGTCGAGATAACAGGGCAGAAACAGACCCTTCAGCCCACCGAGTTGTATTTGTGCCCACCATCAAGCACCCATGATCCTACACTGATCTTATTCTCCTGACATTTTCTTCAACTGCCTGCAGATTTGACAACTCACAGACTCAGGGTAATTTAGCTACTAATCTACTGGTCCATCTGCTTTTGTGATGTGGGAGGGACCCAGGGAAACCAGAGAAAATACAGAAAGAGGGAAATCATGCAAACTCCATAAAGGCAGTATCTGAGGTCAGAGTTCCAGCTGTGAAAGAGTGATGTCTTTATCCCATTGGAAGTAAAGCAGCTGAAGCCCTATTACTATGACCTGTTGAGTTTCTCCAGCACTTTTGTGACCTGAAGTTCTTCAACAATTCCTCAGAACATTAGTTCCAGTTTAGGATATTAATCGGGTCTAGGCATCCCGACCCTAAGAGAAGCTTCTCTTTGACCTCATCAAATTAACTGTGATAATTAAATTCATTACTTTTTAAAAAAATGAATGACACATTTCATGGAAAGATGGTTAAAAAAATATAATGTTATTCTGGAATAATATACAGATTGGGCCCTGGGAGAAGGTTGCCCATTAATTCCTACATCCAATGGGAGATGACAATAGCTCCAAGGAGAGAACAATAGCAGTGAAGTATCATCATCTCAATAGATCTGGGCATTGCTGGCAAGATGTCCCTGGGGAGTTCTAGGATGCACAGCCAGAGAAGATGAAGGAAGGCCCTCAGCCTTTGGTCAGAGCACACAAATCATTGACTTACCAATACTAGACTCGAATACATTGGCTTCCTTTCCAAAGGCCTTTCTGGTACTAGCACAATATTAGAATGTGAGAGATTTTGGTACGACTAAAATAACAATCTCTCCACAACTTGAGAAATGAAGGAAATTAGATCACATGGACAACTGTAGGGGAGCTTGTAGAAATGCCTTGATCTAATACTAAACTTGAGGAATAAAAACAGAACCAAGATAGATATTTAAAGCAATGATAAAAAAAAATTACACAGTTGGTTGCTTTGACCTGTCAAAAGGATAGTGGAAGGAGAATTGGGTGCCTACTGAACAGAAGAAATCTGCAGGAACAGGGAAAGTTCAAGTGGTAAATCTTATTGGATTTAATGGTACTCTTAAAGGCTCAACTTAGTCATGAAGAGCCAGAAGACCCTCTCCTGATACAGCACAGTTCTAAAAATAATAAACAACAACTTAAAGCTGTGGCTGTTGCAGTGCTTCCACATTCTGATCTTAATATCATTACATTCACATACGCCTAAGATGTCAATGTTCAGTCTGAATGAAAAGGCAGCAGGTTCAAAACTTTGAGATAACAAATATAAGGAATTACTAAATTAACCCCACAATAATAAAATGTTCAGTACATGTTGAATTCACTTGTAAATGAATTGGTCAAAGTGGATATTAACATAGAAATACAACCTGATGCTGATGTAAATAAGCAAATATGTCATTACTGTGCAAACATTCTGCAAGATTCAGCAAGTCAATGCAACGTCAGGAGAAAATGTGTAATGTCAAAGCAGAACATTCAAAATAAAGCTGGACTCGCATTCTGGAACTCAGCATTTAAGTAATCGCGATGGTGAGGGGTAAGAGAAAGGATGAGGTGGAGCTTGATGGAAGGGGCAGTGAAGAGGGAGATCATGCAAAAGGAGTGAGATGGGTGAGTGAAGGGGAGAGCAAGGACCAAGGGAGAGTAGTCACAGCTGTAATTCAGAAACTCACAGATTTCATCCTTCATTGGAATCCAGGAAGGTCACACACTGGCCAAGAATAGTTAAGCCATTATATTACTAGACTCAAATTAACTTATGCAATATGCTTTGTTTCACCTTCAACATTTAAAAGAGAATTGGTCTTTATAATCAGTAACTAGTAACCTACTAAATGAGGAAAATAAATTGACAATGACATCAAGATAATGAAGGCTAAAGTAACAAATATATATTAGTTAGAATTGGGTTGGGGGTGGGGAGAAGTGAGTGAGAGAGAGAAAGAGACAAGAGGGAGAAGAGGTATGTGTGGGCTAAAGAAGTAACCTTGTCATGAAGTTTGAAGCCCTTGCAATAAAAGGAGCAGTAGAAACCTGGATACAAAACTGTTAAAATGATTGGGAACAGAGATAAGAGTAAGCTGGTGTTTTTCACACTGGAGGGAACTGCTTAGTGGAGTTCCCAAAATATTTGTACCAAGAGTACAGATTTTCATAATGTACGTTAATCTCCTGGACTCCGGTAAACCAGGTAAAATATACAGTATATGTTTGGAGACAAAAAAACTGAAAACTTGGAAGCGTAGTGAAGTGTGAATAGAATAGCAATAGATGTGAGAATAATGCAGATAGGCTGATGGAAGAGATAAACTGAAACTTGATGCAGCAAATTGTTTAATTTTGGCAGCTTCTCAGGAATATCCAATTACATGCTGTGCTGGAATCTGAAGTAATCTTAACAATAGTCCTGATTAGGAGTGTTTTGATTTCATTCGCAAAAATGAGAAGGCGAAACAGCGTTTCTCTGGACCACAGTGCACACATATACAATCACGATACATTTCTCACACACCACATAATAATCACATATATTCATAAAAATATAATATAAAATAATTATGTGTAGATATTCTAGAATAATTTATTTCACTTAATTTATAAGAGACACAAGGTTACAGGATACTGTTCATCTCTATCATCGCCATTTCCATGCCAGGCAGTCCTGATATTGATGCTCCTGTACCTCCTTCCTGATGGTGGGAGGTCAGCAGCTCCTGGAGTGGCAGAAAGCTGCTGTGAATGAATATGATTTGTCCATAATGTGAAAATACAACAAACCCCAGTTTGATCATTTTAAATTTAAATTTAATTTTTAGATTTTGTATCCAGGTTCATTTTAACAGTTTTGTATCCAGGTTTCTACTGCTCCTTTTATTGCAAGGGCTTCAAACTTCATGACAAGCTTACTACTTAAGTCCACAGATACCTCTTCTCCCTCTCCTCTCTCTCTCCCTTTCTCTTTCTCACTTCTCCCCACCCCCACCCCAATTCTAACTAATATATATTTGTTACTTTAGCCTTCATTATCTTGATGTCATTGTCAATTTATTTTCCTCATTTCATTTAAAATTTAGACGTACTGCACGATAACAGGCCATTTCAGCCCAGGAGACCGTGCTGCCCAATTTACACTCAATTAACCTACACCCCCAGTATAATTTGAACAGTGGGAGAAAAGTGAAGCCCCAGGAAAAATGTACAAACTCCTTACAGATAGCCCCGATCCCGATTGCTGGCATTCTAAAAGCGTTCAGCTAACTGCTACACCAACTGTGCCACTATCATATTGAACCTTATCACTTTGCTTTTACGATGTTTTCTGTGAAAAAAATGGTCTCAGAATAGTGACATTTTTGTGATGCCAGGATAGCAGGCAAAAGTAAGATTTTAATTGTATCTTGGAACACATGACCATAAATTAAACCAAGCTAATAAATTAAATTGATTTAAATAATTGCTTGCTTAGTAGGAACCATCAGGGAAATCAATGTCTGGAGAGGATTTCATCACTTATCAGGGCAATAATCGTGTGATTAATACCTACGTAACAACACTTGTGTTACTTTAGGACTAAGTAAATATGAAACATTTAATCAAATGCTTAACTTGACACTGGAATTTGAATTACATCAGTATAAATCAAATAGCCTGTAATATAATTACAAAATAAAAAGTGAAATGAATAATAAATGTCAGTATTAAACTCACCTGAATTTGAGAATTCACAATTCTAACCTTGGAATGCATTTCAACAATTCACTTTCAGCAATGTCAAGCGAAAATTAAAGAGAGAAGAAAATGGCAGAATAAAAATGAGAGGGCAAGAGAATGCAGTAATAAACAGAGGGTGAGGTGGTGGAGTTTTGTAGGGGTGATGGAGTGGAGAGGATACTGTGGGAAGGAATTTGTGGGAGGTAATAGATAGAGATTGTGGGAATAATTTAGTGGGGGTAATAGGAGGGGATTGTGGGGAGAGTGGAGTTTGTCACAGACCAGCATCAACCACTTAAGCTGCTGAAGGAAGATACCTTGTACATGGTCTTTCAACCGGTCAAACAGTGTCCCTTGTGTGGCAAAAGTAAAAATACATAATGAACATTTCAGGCTTGATCCCTTTATCAAGGTATGGCCTTTTGTATTTTTACCTTTGCTATAGAACGTACTGTTTGACCTGCTGAGTTTCTCCAGCTTTGTGTCTTTACTTCAATCACGGGGTATACAGATTTTCGTGTTTTTCTTTGGCTTGGCTTCGCGGACGAAGATTTATGGAGGGGGTAAATGTCCACGTCAGCTGCAGGCTCGTTTGTGGCTGACAAGTCCGATGCAGGACAGGCAGACACAGTTGCAGCGGTTGCAGGGGAAGATTGGTTGGTTGGGGTTGGGTGTTTCCTCCTTTGCCTTTTGTCAGTGAGGTGGGCTCTGCGGTCTTCTTCAAAGGAGGTTCAAAGGAGATTTTCGTGTTTTACTACCACAGCAAAAGTAGGGCGAAACTTTCCTTCCAGAAAATAAACCACTCACTCCCACAAATACAGGAACTAGTAGAAAATAAATAAAACCCCCCCCTAAACATTTCCATAGCAGTCATATGCTGAAGGATGGAGGAGTTTAAATCTCCAAGAGGCCAAATGCCAAATACTCTTTAAAACTACTGATGTATTGTGGAAAGTACACTGATTGGTTGCATCACGGCCTGGTTTGGTAATTCGAAATGCCCAGAAATGTAGTAGGCAGCAGAAAGTGAAAATATAGTCAGGACCATCACAGGCTCTGTCTCCCCATCTAATGAAGACATCAATGTTAGACGCTGCCTCAAGGCAGCCAACATTATAATGGATCTCTATCACCCTGGTCACAACCTATTCTCTCTGGCACCTTTGAGAAGAAGTCCTGAACCTTTTGATTCAAGGGAAGTATTTTTGCAACAGCTATCAGACTCTTGACCCTTTCCTTACTACCCTAATCATAAAATAATCCAGGACCAATTAAGAACATGTCTGAACTAATGAAATACCACTTTTTTTTCTTGCACCAACTGTAACTTTGAATAATTATTATCTTCCTTTTTTATGAAAACAGACCTTTCAAGTGAAGCAATACTTCACTTTTACACCCACAGGACTTATTTACTCCCTTTGTGACATTCTCTACGTCGGAGAGACCAGCCGCAGATTGGGGGATCGTTTCGCTGAGCACCTTCTCCCCATCCACAACCAGAAGCCAACCATTTCAATTGTGAGTCACACTCCCAGCCTTACATGTCTGTCCAAGGCCGTTTGCACTATCCCACCCTGATCACCTGCAAATTGGAGGAAGCACCTTATCTTCTGTCTGGGCACTCCCCAGCCAAATAGCATGAACATTGCTTTCTCTGCTTTCCGCTAAACTTGTTGTTGCCTTTTCTTTCCTCTCCCCCTTTCCTGTCTTTCCAGTTCTCCCCTCCCTTCCCCCTCACTCACCCAGCCATCCCTCCTCCCCCTCATTGCTGCTGTCCTCTCCATCCCCTCATCCACCTATCATCTCCTGCCTTTTCCACACCTACACAACCCCCCCCACAGCCACCCTTTTGCTCGGATGCCTGCCGACATTCTCTCATACCTTGATGAAACATTGGTTCTGTATCTCTACCTTTGCAACATTAAGGAAACAGTTTGACCTGTTGAGCTTCTCCACCTTTTGTGTTTTTTTACTCTATCCATATGGTGTCTACAGATTTTTGTGAATTACTTTTGCAGCAAGTAAGAATTTAGGTGCACAAGTACATTGTACTTATGTGAATTACAATGAAAACATTATCATTATTAGACTGTATCTGAGAACAAAATGTTTCCATGCTGTCCCTACTGAGGAACATCTTCACATAAAAGAAGTCTGGATGATAGGATGTCAATGAAGCAAAGAAGACTTCATTGGTTGCATTCAACTTCATTGCAACTAGCAATCAGAGTACTGCTAATCAAACCCCGGTGCTCACATGGTTTTATGAAACTGAATTTGATTTTTTGGGAGAACACCTAACCTGTTTGTGCAACAGTGCTCCAGTCTTTCATTTGGAGTGAGTATCTTGGGAGAAGTTGTTGTAGGATGTTTCTTGCACTCTTTAGACTTTGCTGCCTGAATAAGTTAAATTTGTTTTCAATACAAAGACTGGCTTGATAATTGTCACAAATTCTACCATTTATCCAACTGAAAAGCTAACATAGTTATCAATTGAAGCTTAAGATTCAGTTAGAGCCAAGGAAAAATTTGAACAGTTCGCTCGTTCCCACAGACGACACCCCAGAAAAACATGAATCAACAGGGAAAATGGAGCTGCTGTAGCTAAAGTAACAGTAGTGTGACATGTGTGGATTCAGGAGGAGCGGGGAGTGGGGATCTGTCTTCCTGCACTCCTCCATGAGGTCCCACACCCTGGGTGCTGTGCTAACAGCTCCATCCAGATTTAAACTGCCTATAAACCAGGGTCAGTTTTTGTTTTTAAACATCAGTGAATCAACCAAGGTTTGTGTACCAGATCGCAGCACCCATGTATGGTAGCCCAGTCCACAAGGGCTGCGGGCTCCAGGGGAGCAGTGGGCTGACGTTGAGTCCCAGAGCTGGCTGGTACCAAAGCTGGAGAATATCTCCTCACCATGGGGAAACCCGTGAGAAGAAACTGCAGTGTAGGAGACCACAGCAGCAGAGCGGCAAGGGCTTGGCAGCTGAAGGACTCATACCAGGTTGCGGGTTGCCTGGAAAACTGGCTCATGGGAACCAGGTATCCGGACTGGAATTTGTGAGGGTGCTGACAGTGAGCTTGGCTCCCAAAGGGCGAGGGCATTAATAACTTCCTGATCGTACAGAGGGTTCAGAACCAGGGGCTGAAGATGATGGTTTGGATATCTGAAGTTCGGATTCATTACTGGAACAGACAGGAGGCCGGTTGCCTGTGGACATTACAGGAATGCAGAGAATAGTGGCTTCAGAGAACGTGACAGGACACATGATGGCTCTGAAGGGGCTCTCTTTTGCTTCTTTTCCTCTTCTTGATAGAGGCACCAGAAGAGAGGCACCTCTGTGTGTGCCATTAAGAAACAAAAGTAAATAGTGCATTTATATACAGGTACATGACAATGTACGCTGCTGAAGATCCAGCTGCGCTGGGTGGGTCACGTCTCCAGAATGGAGGACCATCGCCTTCCCAAGATCGTGTTATATGGCGAGCTCTCCACTGGCCACCGTGACAGAGGTGCACCAAAGAAAAGGTACAAGGACTGCCTAAAGAAATCTCTTGGTGCCTGCCACATTGACAACTGCCAGTGGGCTGATATCGCCTCAAACCGTGCATCTTGACGCCTCACAGTTTGGCGGGCAGCAACCTCCTTTGAAGAAGACCGCAGAGCACACCTCACTGACAAAAGGCAAAGGAGGAAAAACCCAACACCCAACCCACCATTTTTCCCCTGCAACCGCTGCAACTGTGTCTGCCTGTCCCGCATCGGACTTGTCAGCCACAAACGAGCCTGCAGCTGACGTGGACTTTTACCCCCTCCATAAATCTTCGTCCGCGAAGCCAAGCCAAAGAAAGAACATGACAATAAAGGACTTTCAATGATAGGATGGGTGAGGAGGAGGGAATAATATCCTGGCCAAACTACATCTAGAACCTAATAACAACCAAATCATAAACATGGCAGTTAAAATTATTTTAAGTTTGTGAGATTCAAAAATATTATGGATCCAGAAAATATAAAATCAAATCAGAAAATGCTAGAAGTGTTCAGTATGTCAGGCACTTCCAGAATTTGGAACATAGAAATCGACAGTGCAGTATAAGCCTCTGGCCCACAGTCTTGTGCCAATCTAATAACCTAGTCTAACAGCTGCCTTGAATTTCCTTCCTGCATAACCATCCATTTTTCTCAACTCAATGGACCTATCTAATCGTCTGTTAAAAGATCCTATTGTACCTGCCTCTTTCACCACTGACAAAGGATCTTCACCCTGAAGCATGAATGGTTTCTCTTCCCACTGATCTGCTGAGTTCTTCCAGCATTCCATTATTATTCTAGGTTTGTTGTGCAATGTTTTCACTACAACATAGAGAAATCTCACCACATTCATTGTTGGTTGAGCCAACTAAACTAATTTTGACCATCCATGGTCATCATTATGGTCAATAAAAAGCATAAAATTAAGTGACAAGTTATTTTTTCTTTTAGTTAAGGTATTGCTCGGATCTGCATGATAACTTCTTTTGTCCAGTGGATGGTCATGTTCAAAAGGTCTATCAACAGAGAACAGGTCAGAAAAAAGTCTAATACTTCGAGAGTGAACAGATGGGAGTTAACAAAATGCAGCTATAATGCCCCAAAGACCCCTTTCTTTATTTTATACAGTCAGCCATCTCCTCTTGTATGGACCATAAGGGCTTTGAACAGGCTGAACTAAGAACTCACAACCTGTCTTCAAAATGGGGGTTTTCTGCAAGCTCTCCAGCTTGTCCTGTTCCAGTCCCAGCTGCTGCTGCTGAACTGCAGAACTGAATTTTCTCTCTCTCACACACACAGAGAAAAGTCTGTTCAACTCTCTCTGTGCCTGCAAAACCACATGACTATCTTAGAACAGCAAACTGCACTCAGACTGCGGCACCGGACCCAATCTTCTGAGTTCGTTCATCTGATGCTTTCCGAAACAATAGTCCATTACTCCACAGCATGTCCAATTAACACCTACTTGTATAGTCCTTATAGGGATTCTTCAAAGTTTCTCCAAAGGCACTCGGAGCTTGGACTATCTGGCCTGAGCCAAGTTCTTGCATTTTAAATGAGAACTGTTTTGAAGTGTTTGTATGTGACCTACACTAAAAAGAAACCTGCCACAATTTATCTCCTTAAAAACATATCTATATACAACTTAAAATATAACATAATCAGTCACAGAACAAAGGATAGATACATTTCATTTCCACTTGAGGGTAATTCAGCACCAAGAGCCAATAAAATCACTGAGGATTTCAAAGCAAACTTATTTATTAAGAGAGTGAATAGAATGCAAAACTCAATATTCTGTCCAGTTGGGGAAAACAACATTTAAGAGGAAATGGGAGGAAAATACAAGAGAGGATAAAACAAAGTTATGAGGAGACTTGTGATGAGCATGAACACCAAAAAAGAACTTTAGTTGAATATTCTCTTTCTTTACTGTAATGTTTATGCAACCATGTCTTCTGACTACCAATCACCCTTCCCCATTGCAAAAGAGGGCTGTATGAAATATTCAGCGGAGAATTATAAGCACATCCTAGGAACTGAAAAAGTCACCTTGAAATGAAGAGAGTTAAGCAATCAAGAATGTATTTGACTTGGGACTTCCACAATTAATAATGGCAATAGTCATCTGTACCGTAACAAGAGCACTCAATGGGAAGCTTCTGGACTTGCTAGAAAGCAATTAAGCCCATATAGAGTGGCAAGGAGAAAGGTCACCTATTTGTCTCTGTTCCCTACTGGCAGCCCCTGTACAATTCATTCATATATTCAATGAAATGAAGCTCAAAAAGAACCAGCTTTATATTTGATTTTAGAAAGTAAAAATTATGTAATTTCTCCCCACAGTTGTATCTTTTAAGGTACCAGTTACATATTTGTTTTGCACCTTGGAGATTATCCTTTTGGATGTTTCTGTCATGTTAATCGGAGTCTCTTAATGCACTTTGGGATTTAAGAGTATTTATGAGAAGTTGCTGAGTGATGGCCAGAGTTATTCTTTGATCTTACTCAACTGTGCACTGATCTGGTGATAAAGGCCATTCCAGTGTGTTTTATTTTAACAGACTGATGCACAGCTCAGTGCTTCAATAAACCCGAGCTCTGTGACTCGAGCACGTTGCACACTGAAATGTGTCAACCCATTTATACATAATCCTGCTTTCAGAGATCCAAACATCGGCTTTGCATTAACCCCACTCCTTCCGGCCGACTGGGTGGGCCATTTTAAACAATCTACCAATGCAGATCAAGGCCTGAAGATACTCAATCCACATGATTTGTTTGGAGTAAGTTTGATTAAGTGAAGCACTATGTCTTACATGGAACATAGAAGAGCAGAGTACAAGAAATAGGCCCTTTACCCCCAATGTCTGCATTAAATATGCTGCCCAAATTAAGATGAGGCCCTGGTGCTTATATATGTATCCTTCTCTGCATAATCAGAAGCCTTTTAAATGCTACTATCACACCTGCTTTCACCACTACACCTGGAAGCCAGCTGCAGGCAGCTAAAGGGCACCTGAACATCTCCATTAAACTCCCTTCTCCTCACCCCCCCCCCCCCCCCACCACATCATATGCACGTTGTATGGTATACCTTGGAAAAACATTCTGACTGTTAAAGTGTTAATTTCCAGATTGGTCACACGCGCATTGCAACATTTGTAAAATTATACCCTAAAACTTCCTCAGTCCTGCAAATGTCCCAAAGGAAGAGACAAGGTGTCTTCATTTTAGGAATATCCAGTTCTCTGTCTGCTTTCTGCTTTACTGTAAAGCAGAATGTTGTTGGTGTAAATATTACACCATCCACATTTCAGCATTGCAAACACTGGCAGTGTCCACTGCAGCTACGGAAAGGCTGCACCAAGAGCAAATGCTTTTGCTGTGCTGAAGAAGTAAGGAAGTAATGTGTATAATTATTTTACACTCACACACTCTTCATTTCTCGGTTGGACATTAAAAATGTTAAGTACTTCTGCACCAGTGTTTGAAAGTGACATAAAAACACACAATGCTGGAGAAACTCAGCAGGGCAAACATTGTTCTTTAAATAGCAAAGGTAAAAACATACAATTGATGTTTAAGGCTTGAGCCCTTCATCAAGGCCTTATGTACTACTTCACCAAGACCACCCGCAAATTGGAGGAACACCACCCGATTTTCTGTCTGGGCACTCTCCAACCAGATGGCATTAACAGACTTTCCTGTTTTCTGCTAACCTGCTCTCCTCTTCCCCCTCCCCCTTCCCTTCCCCCCCCTTTACCGAGCCATTCCTCCTCCCCTTGATCGCTGCTGTCCCCTCCCTCCCTTCGCCTACCATCTCCTGCCTTTGTGACTACATCTCCCTCCCCCTACACTTTTGCTCGGAAGCCTGCCGATGTTTTTCCATACCTTGATGAAGGGCTCAAGCCTGAAACATTGGTTATGTATTTTCCTTTGCTATATAAAGGACACCGTTTGACCAGCTGAGTTTACTTCAACCATGGTGTCTAGAGATTTTCGTGTTTTACTTTGAAAGAGACATCCCTTACCATGTTGTGCTCATGAGAAGCAACATACTGTACATTTGACACCAACTGGGCAAGGACACTACACTTTTGACTACTATTCAACTTTTCTGATCAAAAGGGGCTTGGCTTACAAAAGCCATTTGTAATGCAGTCAGGCATCAGTAATGATAATGTTTTCACTGGATGACCTCTTCGCATTCTGTTTTGGGAGTTAAATATTGTAAATCATACATATATAAATCAACAGCAATCACATCAAATGAAGCTACAGAAGGAGTTAAAGTCTAAAAAAACTAGTGTTATGTTCTTCGCTTCATCACAAAGCAGACTGGCCTTCGTCTCAAATAATACAGCAAATGCTGGCAGTTCCTTCTTCAGCAAGTGTTAATAGAAAGGCAGCAAAATTCCCAGGCTGAAGATTAGTGAAGGCAACTTGTGGAATCACACAGACACACCATAGAAATTACCCACTCGACCACACTGGTCATTGCTCACACACCCAACCATGATTCTCCTCCCCATCAACTCCCTATCAACTCCCCTCTCCTGACTTTCTATTGCGCAACTGGATGCTGGGGCAATCTCCAGTCAACCCACTTGTCTTTGAGGTGTGGGAGGAAATCAACAAGTATTACAGAGAGACTATGCAAAATCCACCTGGTACTGGAGGTCAGCATGGAATTCAGGTTGTTAGAGCTGTGTGTCAAGTAGTAGTTCTGTGTGTTGTGTTCCTCTGTCACCCTTAGATTTATACTTTACAGTTTTCTACGGCTGTGCAGATTATCCACCTGTATTTCTGCAAAGAGTACATTGCTTACCAGTCAAATGGAGGGGATGAATCTGCTACAGGAGTTCAATGGAAAGGATGAGTCTGTTCCACACAGGGCAGATGGAGGGGATGAGTCTGTTACACACGGGGCAGATGGAGGGGATGAGTCTGTTACACACAGGGCAGATGAAGGGAACGAGTCTGTTACACACGGGGCAGATGGAGGAATATTAGACATCTTGGTTTTTCCATATGTCTCTACGTTACATCCAAATCATGAGTAACTTGTCTCTTGCACATTCTGTAAGGGGAAGTGATGGAATGGAACAGTATGACCTTGTCTATGAATTACCTGATCTAGTTTAGTGCTCAGATTCACTCCACACACCATGCTGTTAGTTATAGACAACCATAGCGTGTGAAGTGAATGTGAACACAATCACATAGTGGCTAGAAGTTGCTTTCTGCTTGATAGTACAAATGTTGTCAAAAATACTCTGTGCATTATCCGGTTCTTTATTCTAATGACAGGACACCTTTTTCTTCTTTGTGATGAAAGGCTGTGCCATGTCTTGATTGGCAAGATGTCTAAGAGTTAACTAATCAGAGTTCCAGTCCATCAGTCTACCTAATGGGGAATCATAACCATGACCAGAGACCAGTTCTTTGGTGTATAATCTAGGGTCCAATCTCATCCAACCATGTCCCTGCATGTCATTTGCAAGTTAGACTAATGACTGACTGCATAAATTTTTTTTTTCCCGGAGGAGTCACGTGATGGAGTAGTGGCCTGTAGGAGAATACCAGCCCTCTCCAGAAAAAAAAGCAAAGCCCCAGATACACAAATTACAACAAATAAAAGATAAAGGTGTGAAGAAAATGGCACCTAAGAAAGAAAAGCCAAAAACAACGGGAAGAAAAGAAGAAAGAAAGACGCCAGAAGAGAAAGGTGAAGGCCTTATCTGCACGAAAAAGCAGGGACCCGCCATGGAAAGAGGAGCCCACTCTCCGAGGTTAGTGGAGACCCCGCAGGGTCGCGACCCACTGACCGTAGGACTGCAAAAATGGCTAATGGAGCCAAACAGGGGTGCGCTACTGCGCACAACAAGGAGAACACCGACGGGAGGGGGGACCAGCTGTGGAGTGGAACTCCACAGCACGAACAGATGAGAGAGGCCCGATAAAGAAAACAACGGGAACAGGAGGGGTGAGAAAGAAAAAAGGAAACTCGAGACACAACAGATAACCAACCCAGAAGAAGAGGACCAACATCAAGATACCATGGAAAAAAAAATACCCAAAAAACTGAGACAAGCAGCTCAACAAGAAAGTCAGAAGAGACACAGATGCAAGAATGAGAAATAGAAGACACAAACCCAAGAGCAGACACAGAAGAAGAAGAAGAAGGAGAACACCAAGCTCTGCACAGAGGAATAGGAGGTAAAGTGAATGGACAATACATAGATACAAAAAATTTTCAAGAACAAATGAAAGCATTAAAAGAATGGTTGACATTAGAATTTACTGAAATGAAAAGAAAAATGAAAAGTACAGAAGAAAAAGTGAGTAGAATAGAGCTGGTCATAACAGATGTAGGGAAAAGATTAGAAAATGTGGAAGAATGTGTAATGGCGGTAGAAATGGAAGTGAACGTCAAAAAGAAAATTGGAAGAAAGTTACAAAAAAGTTAAAGAAACACAGGCGTTGTTAGTTCAGAAGATGGATATAATGGAAAACTATAGTAGGCGAAACAATATAAAGATAGTGGGCCTTAACAAAGATGAAGAAGGCAAGGATATGAAAGAATTTATGAAAGAATGGATCCCAAAAGTCCTGGGAATGACAGAAATGCAGGAAGGAATGAAAATAGAAAGGGCGCACAGAACATTAGCCCCGAAACCACAGTCACAACAAAAACCAAGATCTGTTTTAGTAAAATTCCTGAGATACACGACAAGAGAAAATATATTGGAGAAGGCAATGAATAAAATTAGAGAAGACAAAAAACCACTGGAATACAAAGGTCAAAATTTTTTTTTTTACCCAGACATAAGTTTTGAGCTAAAGAAGAGGAAGGAGTTTAACACAGCAAAATCGATCCTATGGAAGAAAAGCTATTAAATTTATGTTAAGATATCCAGCGGTGCTTAAAATAGTTATCCCAGGGCAGCAAAACAGACTGTTCTCAGATTCGGAGAAAGCACGAGAATTTGCAGAACACCTGCAAGACAGAGAGAGAGATGAAGAGATGTTACAAGAACAAAGAACGACAACAAACTACATATAAAGAAGTAAAAATAATGTATAAGTAAGAACTAAAGGAGGGAAGAAAAAGGAAGTAAGGGAGAATGGGGAAAAAAGAGGAGGGGTTTAAATTAAAAAAAATAAATAAGTAAATAAGAAAATGAAAAAGAGAAGAAAAGAGGGGGAGCTTTGTTTTAATGTGAAGATAAAAGACTTTTCTGGAGGGGGTTGGGTGGGAGAGAATAACAGTCACTGCGAAATCAGTTGACACGCGAACGGGTTCGCAGTCCGAATGGAGAGGGGAGTTGTGGTTGCCCGGCAAGGGACAAGGGGCGACTCATAGAGGGGGGGGGGGGTCACTTGAGGTTCAGGGAATTTTAGGTGTGGGAATGGTTGAAATATTTTATGTTTTAGAAGTGTTGTCATACAGTGGTTTCAAAAGTAGAAAACTGAGAAATGGAAATGGGGAAAAGGGGAAAGGTGGTGATGAGGAAGCAGAAATGAGAGGTAAACAAAGTATGAAATGACCATGTTGAACTATATGACTATAAATATTAATGGAATACACAACCAAATCAAAAGGAAGAGGCTATTAAATTTACTGAAAAAATAAATAAAATAGATATAGCATTCGTGCAGGAAACACATCTAACTGAAGTGGAACAGAAGAAATTAAGGAGAGACTGGGTAGGGCACGTAATGGCAGCATCAAATAACTCAAAAGCCAGAGGTGTAGCTATACCAATGTACCAAAATGTACCAATCAAAACAGAGGAGGAAATAATAAATCCAGCAGGGAGATACGTAATGTTAAAATGTCAGATATATTCAGAACTCTGGAATTTGGTCAATATATATGCACCTTATGAAGAGGATCAAAAGTTTATGCAAGATATTTTTTTGAATACTGTAGATACGCAGGGGAATATATTGATAGGAGGGGACTTTAACCTTAATTTGAATTCCAAGATGGATAAAACTGGACAAAAGATGAGCAGAAAGAACAAAGTAGCCAAATTTATGGTTAAATCAATGCAGGAAATGCAACTTTTGGATATATGGAGGAGACAACACCCAAAGGCAAAGGAATACTCATATTATTCGACTAGACATAAAACATACTCAAGGATTGACCTGTTTCTGTTGTCAGCCCATATCCAAGGGAGAGTTAGGAAAATGGAATATAAAGCTAGATTGTTACCTGATCACACACCCCTGTTATTAGCAATAGAACTGGAGGACATCACACCAAGAACATATAGATGGTGATTAAACTCCATGCTACTTAAAAGATAGGATTTTAGAGAATTTATTGAGCACCAAATTAAAATGTACTTTGAAATAAATACGGAATCAGTGAAAGACAAATTTATATTATGGGATGCAATGAAAGCCTTCATCAGAGGGCAGATAATAAGTTATGTAACTAAGATGAAGAAGGACTACAATCAGGAAATAGAACAGCTGGAAAGGGAAATAGCAAGTACAGAAAAAGAACTAGCAACAAGGGAAGATACAACAAAAAGAAGAGAATTGGGGGACAAAAAAATAAAATATGAAACATTGTCATTACTGGGAGTCATGTGATGGAGTAGTGGCTGGTAGGAGAATACCAGCCCTCTCCAGAAAAGAAGAAAAAAAGTAAAGAAAAAGCAAAGCCACAGACACTCAAACCACAACAAATAAAAAAATAAAGGTGTGGTGGAAATGGCACCAAAGAAAGAAAAGCCAAAAACAAAGGGAAGAAAAGAAGAAGGAAAGACACCAGAAGAGAAAGGTGAAGGCGTTACCTGTACAAAGAAGCAGGGACCCGCCGTGGAAAGAGGAGCCCACTCCCTGAGGTCAGTGTAAACCCCGCAGGGTCGCAACCCACCTAACGCAGGACTACAAAGATGGCTAATGGAGCCAAACAGAGGTGCGCAACCGCGCATGACAAAGTAAACACCGACGGGAGGGGGGACCAGCTGTGGAGTGGAACTCCACAGCTTGAACAGCTGAGAAACACCCGATAGCAGTGCTCCCAGCGGGAAGATATTGAAAATAACGGGAACAGGAGGGAGGAGAATGAAAAAAGGAAATCAGAGACACAGCAGATGATCAGCCCAGAGGAAGAGGACCAACATCAAGACACCATTAAAAAAAAACGAAGCAAACTGAGACAAACAGCCCAACAAGAAAGTCTGAAGAGACACAGATACAAGGAAGAGAGGTAGAGGACACAGGTCCTGGAGCAGACACAGGGGAAGAGGAGGAGAGCATCAGGCTCTGCACAGAGAAATGGAAGATGAAGGGAATGGACAGTACATGGATTAAAAAAAAATTCAAGAATATATGGAAGCATTAAAAGAATGGCTGACATGAGAATTTAGTGAAATAAAAAGAAGAATAAAAGGTACAGAAGAAAAAGTGAATAGATTAGAGCTGGTCATGACAGAAATAGGGAAAAGAGTAGACAAGGTGGAAGAACGAGAAACAGCCGTAGAAATGGAAGTGGAGGACTTAAAAAGAAAATTGGAAGAAACTGATAAAAAAGTTAAAGAAACAGGAGTTGTTAGCTCAGAAAATGGATATAATGGAAAAATATAATAGGAGAAACAATATAAAGATAGTGGGCCTTAAGGAAGATGAAGAAGGCAAAGATATGAAAGAATTTATAAAAGAATGGATCCCCAGGGTCCTAGGAATGCCAACAATACAGGAAGGAATGGAAATAGAAAGGGTACACAGAACATTAGCCCTAAAACCACAGGCACAACAAAAACCAAGATCCATTCTAGTAAAATTCCTGAGATATACGACAAGAGAAAATATATTGGAGAAGGCAATGAAAAAAATGAGAGGAGACAAAAAGCCACTTTTTCTATCCAGACATAAGTTTTGAGTTCCTGAAGAAGAGGAAGCAATTTAACGCAGCAAAATCGATCCTATGGAAGAAAGGCTATAAATTTATGTAAGATATGCAGCGGTGCTTAAAATAGTTATCCCGGGGCAGCAAAGCAGACTGTTCTCGGATCCGGAGAAAGCACAAGAAATTGCGGAACGACTGCAAAACAGACAGAGAGATGTAGAGATGTAACAAGAACAAGAATGACGACAATTTTCATATAAAGAAGACAAATAATGTATAAGTAAGAACTAAGAAGGGGAAGAAAGGAAAGAAAGGGAAGTAAGGGGGGAATTAAGAGAGTGAGCTTTGTTATATGTGAAGATAAAAGTCTTTTCTGGGGGAGCTGTGTGGGAGAAAATAACAGTCACTACGAAATCAGTTGACGCTTGCGAGCGGGTTCGCAATCCAAATGGAGAGGGGAGTTGTGGTTGCCCGGCAAAGGACAAGGGGCAACTCAGAGGGGGGGGGACATTTGGGGTTAAGGGAATTTTAGATGTGGGAATAGTGGAAATATTTTATGTTTTAGAAGTGTTGTCTTACAGCATGTTCAAAACAAACCCAGAAATGGATAAGGAGGAAAGGTGGTGATGAGGAAGCGGAAATGAGAGGTAAACAAAGTATGAAATGGCCATGTTGAACTATATGACTATAAATATTAATGGAATACATAACCAAATCAAAAGGAAGAGGCTGTTAAATTTACTGAAGAAAGAAAAAATTGATATAGCGTTTGTGCAAGAAACACATCTAACTGAAGTGGAACACAAGAAATTAAGGAAAGACTGGGTAGGGCACATAACGGCAGCATCATATAATTCAAAAGCCAGAGGAGTAGCTATATTAATCAATAAAAATGTACCAATCAAAATAGAGGAGGAAATAATAGATCCAGCAGGGAGGTATGTAATGATAAGGTGTCAGATATATTCAGAATTTTGGAATTTGCTCAATCTATATGCACCTAATGAAGAGGATCAAAAATTTATGCAAGATCTTTTTGAAGATTGTAGAATCGCAGGGGAATATACTGATAGGAGGGGACTTTAACCTTAATTTGGATTCAAAGATGGAGAAAACTGGACAAAATCTAGCAGAAAGAACAAAGTAACCAAATTTATGGTTAAATCGATGCAGGAAATGCAACTTTTGGATATGTGGAGGAGACAACACCCAAAGGAGAAGGAACACTCATATTATTCAGGTAGACACAAAACATACTCAAGGATAGACCTGTTCCTGTTGTCAATCCACATCCATGGGAGAGTTAGAAAAATGGAATATAAAGCTAGATTGTTATTGGATCACTCACACAGGTTATTAGAAATAGAGCTGGAGGACATCCCACTGAGAACGTATAGATGGAGATTAAACTCCATGCTACTTAAAAGTCAGGATTTTAGAGAATTCATTGAGTGACAAATTAAAATGTACGTTGAAATAAATACGGAATCAGTGAAAGATAAATTTATACTATTCAACGCAATGAAAGCATTCATCAGAGGGCAGACAATAAGTTATGTAACTAAGATGAAGAAGGACTACAATCGGGAAATAGAACAGCTGGAAAGGGAAATAGCAAGTACAGAAAAAGAATTGGCAACAAGGGAAGATACAACAAAAAGAAGAGAATTGGCAGACAAAAAAACAAAATATGAAACACTACAAATGTATAAGGTGGAGAAGAACATAATGAAAATAAAGCAGAAGTATTATGAGCTAGGAGAAAAAACACACAAAATACTAGCTTTGTAACTTAAGACAGAACAAACTAAAAGAACGGTATTGACATCAAGGAAAAAGGACAAAGGAGGAGTCACATGATGGAGTAGTGGCCGGTCAGGGAATTCCAGCCCTCTCTCAAAAAGTTAAAAAAAACACACAAAGCACAAAGGTACAAGATTAAAATTTACAATAAAGTAAAAATAAAGGTGAGAAGAAAATGGCAGCGAAGAGAGAAAAGTCGAAAACAACGGGAAGAAGAGAAGAAGAAAGAACGTCGGAAGAAGAAGGTGAAGGCCTTACCTGTCCGAAGAGGCCTGCCGCGGAGAGAGAAGCCCACTCCCTCAGGTCAGTGGAAGTCCCGGGCTCGGGACTACAAAAATGGCTCGCAGAGCTGAGTAAAAGTGCGCAACCGCACATGAAAAAAAACATACTGACGGGAGGGGGGAACAGCTGCAGAGTCGATCTCCACAGCTGAGAGAGACACCTGCAGCACAGCAGCAGGTGCAGACCACAGACAATAACGACAACAAGAAAGAAGAGGGTAAAAAGAAAACAAGGAAACAACAGATGGTCAACCCAGAGGAAGAAGAAGAAGAACAGAAAGAAGTGGAAGAAGAAGAGAAAGGCAAGACAATGGATGTATCTTTTTTTAAAGAATATATGGAATCAGTGAAAGAATGGCAATTACAAGAATTTAATGAGATAAAAAGAAGAATTAAGAATGCAGAAGAAAAAATGAATAAAATAGAAATGGCCATGTCAGAGATAGGAAAAAGAGTGGAAAATATGGAAGAACGAGAAACAATTGTAGAAATGGAAGTAGAGGAATTCAAAGAGAAATTAGAAGAATCTAGTAAAAAAGTTAAAGAGGCACATGAGCTGTTAGCTCAGAAGATAGAAAACTATAATAGAAGAAATAATATAAAGATAGTGGGCCTTAAGGAAGATGAAGAAGGCAAGAATATGAGAGAATTTATAAAAGATTGGATCCCCAGAGTCCTAGGAAGACCAGAATTACAGGAAGAAATGGAAATAGAGAGGGCACATAGAACTTTTAGCCCCAAAACCACAACCGCAGCAAAAACCAAGATCCATTTTAGTAAAATTCTTAAGATATACAACAAGAGAAAATATATTGGAGAAAGCAATGAAGAAAGTAAGAGAAGACAAAAAGCCACTGGAATATAAAGGTCAAAAAATTTTTTTCTATCCAGACAAAAGTTTTGAACTCCTGAAGAAGAGAAAGGAGTTCAATACAGCAAAAAACGATCTTATGGAAAAAAGGATATAAATTTATGTTAAAGTACCCAGCAGTACTTAAAATAGTTATTCCAGGGCAACAAAACAGACTATTCTAGGATCCAGAGGAAGCAAGGAAATTTGCAGAACAACTACAAAACAAGCAGAGAGATGAAGACATGTAATGAGAGTAAAAATGACCACAAACTATATGTATGTGTGTAAAGGGGTATATGTGTGTATATATATATTGTGTGAATACATGAATGTATCTGTATTTAGAGGAGAATATATAGAGTATAGACAAGAATTAATAAGGGAGGGAAAGGGAATAGAGGGAATAAGGAGGGAATTAAAAGAGTGACCTTTGTTACATATGAAAATTGAAATCTTTTCTGGGGGAGGCTGGGTGGGGAGGAGTCATGGTCACTGCAAAATCAGTTGACGTTTGCGAGTGAATTCGCAAATCCAAATGGAGAGGGGAGATGTGGTTGCCCGACAAGGGATAAAGGGCAACTCAGGAGGGGGAGGGGAGAATGGGGTTAAAGAAGTTTTAAATAGGAGAATAAGGAAAATGTTTGATGTTTTAGAAATGTTGTCTTATAAAGTGTTCAAAACAAGAAAGCAGAAATGAATAAGAAGGAAAGGTGATGATGGAGAAACAGAAAGGGAAGATAAACAAAGTATGAAATGGCTACGCTGAACTATATGACTTTAAATATTAATGGAATAATATTTAAAATATTATCTACTCAATGTATATTCACCTAACCAAATTAAAAGGAAGAAACTGCTAAATTTACTGAAAAAAGAAAAAATTGATATAGCATTTGTGCAAGAAACACATTTAACTGAATTGGAGCACAAGAAATTAAAGAGAGATTGGGTAGGACATGTAACAGTAGCGTCGTATAATTCAAAAGCAAGAGGAGTAGCTATATTAATTAGTAAAAATGTGCCAATTAAAATAGAAGAGGAAATAATAGATCCAGCAGGGAGATATGTAATGATAAAATGTCAGATATATTCGGAGTTTTGGAATCTACTCAATGTATATTCACCTAACGAAGAAGAAGATCAAAAGTTTATGCAAGATATCTTTTTGAAGATAGCAGATACGCAAGGGAACATATTAATAGGAGGGGATTTCAACCTGAATTTGGATTCAAATATGTAAAAAACTGGGAAAAAAATTAACAGAAAGAACAAAGTAACCAAATTTATAATTAAATCGATGGAAGAAATGCAACTTTTGGATATATGGAGGAAACAACACCCAAATGAAAAGGAATATTCATATTACTCGGGTAGACATAAAACATACTCAAGAATAGACCTATTTTTGTTATCAGCTCGTATGCAAGATAGAGTAAGAAAAACAGAATATAAAGCTAGAATATTATCGGACCATTCACCCTTGATATTGACAATAGAGTTAAAGGACATCCTCCAAGAATGTATAGATGGAGATTAAACTCCATGCTACTTAAAAGGCAGGATTTTAGAGAATTCATTGAAAGACAAATTAAAATGTATTTTGAAATAAATACGGAATCAGTGAAAGATAAGTTTATATTATGGGATGCAATGAAAGCGTTCATTAGAGGGCAAATAATAAGTTATGTAACCAAGATGAAGAAGAACTATAATCAGGAAACAGAGCAGTTGGAAAGGGAAATAGTAAATATAGAAAAATAATTAGCAATGAAGGAAGATACAACTAAAAGAAGAGAATTGGCAGATAAAAAAATAAAATATGAAACACAACAAACATATAAGGTGGAGAAGAACATAATGAAGACAAAACAGAAATATTATGAACTAGGGGAAAAAACGCACAAAATTCTAGCATGGCAGCTTAAGACAGAACAAGCTAAGAAAATGGTATTGGAATCAAGGAAAAAAGACAAACAAATCACATATAATCCAATGGAGAACAAGGAAAACTTTAGAGAATTCTATGAACAATTATACCAAACTGAAAACGAAGGGAAAGAAGGGAAAATAGATGAATTTTTAGCTAAAATTGAACTACCAAAATTACAAATAGAGGAACAAAATAAATTAACAGAACCATTTGAAATAGTAGAAATACAAGAGATAATAAAAAAATTACCAAATAATAAAACACCAGGAGAGGATGGATTCCCAATAGAATTCTATAAAACATTTAAAGATTTATTAATTCCTCCCCTCCTGGAAGTAATCAACCAGATTGATAAAACACAAAGCTTACCAGATTCATGTAAAATAGCAATAATTACAGTAATACTAAAGCAAGGGAAAGATCCACTCGCACCAGCGTCATATAGGCCAATATCATGACTTAACACAGATTATAAGATAATAGCTAAACTATTAGCAAACAGATTAGCAGAGTATGTACCTAAAATGGTAAATCTAGACCAAACTGGATTTATTAAAAAAAGACGCACAACAGACAATATTTGTAAATTTATTAACTTTATTCATGCAGTAGAAGGGAGTAAAGTGCCAACAGTAGCAGTTGTTTTAGACGCAGAGAAGGCCTTTGACAGAGTAGAATGGAATTATTTATTCAAAGTATTGCAAAAATTCAGTTTACCAGAGAAGTATATTAATTGGATTAAAGCATTATATAAGGGGCCATTGGCGAAAGTGACAGTAAATGGATATATATCAAACCAATTTAACTTAAGCAGGTCAACACGAAAGGGATGCCCACTATCACCTTTATTGTTCACGTTAGCTATAGAACCACTAGCAAAATTGATAAGAACAGAAAATAATATAAAAGGGATAAAAATAAAAGACAAGGAATATAAAATCAGTTTATTTGCGGATGATGTTATAGTATACTTAACAGAACCAGAACTATCAATAAAAGAATTATATAAGAAATTGAAGGAATATGGAGAAGTGTCGGGTTACAAGATTAACGTAAATAAAAGTGAAGCAATGCCAATGAATAATGCGGATTTCTCAAAATTTAAGAAGGAATCACCATTCAGATGTCAAATGCAAGCAATAAGATACCTAGGTATGCAAATAAATAAAAATCTCGGCCATCTATATAAACTCAATTATTATCCACTAATGAAAAAATTACAGGACGATTTAGAGCATTGGAAAGATTTACCATTAACACTAATAGGAAGGATAAACTGTATTAAAATGAACATTTTCCCAAGGATATTATACCTATTTCAGGCATTGCCAATACACTTGACAGAGAAATTCTTCAAGGAGTTAAAGAAAATAATAAGGAAATTTTTATGGAAAGGGGGGAAACTGAGGATAGCACTAGATAAATTAACAGAATGGTATAAACAAGGAGGCTTACAACTGCCAAACTTTAAAAATTATTATAGAGCCGCACAATTAAGATACCTATCAGATTTTTATCAAACAAGGGAAAAGCCAGATTGGACTAGATTAGAATTAGATAAAATAGGGGAAAAGATATCTGAACACATATTATATAAATGGAATGAAAAATTGGTACAACGTAGGAGTTCTCCAGTATTACATCATCTACTCTATATTTGGAAAAAGATTCATGTAGAAAGGAATAAAACAAATGACCAATTACCAAAACTAATATTGACGCAAAATAAGTTACTCCCTTTTACAATAGATAACCTTTCCTTTAGAGAATTGGAGAAAAAAGAGATCAAAAGAATAGAAAATTGTTTTTCAGGAAATAGATTATTATCCTTTGAACAAATGAAAGATAAATACAATATAACTCAAGATACAGTGCTGGCATATTACCAATTGAGATCCTACTTGAAGGACAAATTAGGAAGCAGTTTGAGGTTACCAGAGGGAAGTAACTTTGAATATGTGATTACAGATACAATGATAATCAAAAGATTTATAACAAATATGTATATTAAACTGCAAGAAAAGGAGAATGAGAAAACAAATGGTAAAGCTAAACAAAAATGGGAACAAGATTTAAATATAAAGATAAAAAAGGAAACATGGGAGAAGTTATGTTCTGGAACGATGAGAAATACAATAAATACGAGGTTAAGTATGATACAATATAACTGGATACACAGGCTATACATTACACCTCAAAAGTTAAATAAATGGGTCCCAACAGTATCTGACAGATGTTTTCGATGTAAAATAGAAATGGGAACAACAATTCATGCAATCTGGACATGTGAGAAAGTAGAAAAATTTTGGGAAGATCTAAACCAAATATTAAATAAAATTACAGAAAACAATATATCAAAAAATCCAGAGATCTTCCTCCTAAGTAACATAAAAAACAATGAATTTGGAATTGATTTGGATGGTGCACAAAAAAGATTTGTTAAGATAGTTCTAGCCGTAGCAAAAAAATGTATTATGTCAACCTGGAAATTGGAAGATAATTTGAAAATACAACAATGGTATATAGAAATGAATTAATGTATTCCATTAGAAAAAATAACATATAGTTTAAGAAATAATATTGAAATATTTGAACAAATATGGGAGCCTTACATGAAACACAATAGAGAAAACCTACCGGGGACATTCACTACCTAAATTAACGAAAGGAGAAGGAAATGAAAAGAATTAACTCAGTGGAATTTTTTGTTTATTTTTATTGAATGACAACATTGTTTGACCGGTTTAATGTATCTTAGATTTTGTACTTTAAATGGATGGGGGGGAGGTAGGGAGGGTGGGATGGGAGGAGGGAGGGGGGGGGAGAAAATGGCACTGTATATATTTGAAAAGGAAAATGTATGTATCATGGTCAATGTCGTTTATGGTGTGAAAAATAAAAAAATTTAAAAAAAAAAGGAAAAAGGACAAACAAATTACATATAACCCAACAAAGATTAATAAAAACTTCAAGGAATTCTACAAGAAATTACATCGAACTGAAAACTAAGGGAAAGAAGACAAAATAGATGAGTTTCTAGCTAAAATTGAACTACAGAAATTGCAAGAAGAGGAGCAAAATAAATTAATAAAACCATTTGAAATAGAGGAAATAGGATATATTAAAAAACTACTGAACAATAAAATGCCGGGAGAGGACGGACTCCCAATAGAATTCTATAAAACATTTAAAGACTTATTAATTCCTCCTCTCCTGGAAGTAATGAACCAGATTGAATAAACACAAAACATGTCAGAATCATGCAAAACAGCAATAATTACAGTAATACCAAAGATGGGGAAAGATCCACTAACACCAGCATCGTATAGACTAATATCTCTACTTAACACAGATTATAAGATAATAGCAAAACTATTAGCAAACAGATTGGCTGACTGTGTACCAAAAATAGTAAAACTAGATCAAACGGGATTTATTAAGAAAAGACGAACAACGGACAATATCTGTAAGTTCATTAACTTAATCCATGCAGTATAAGGAAACAAGACACCAACAGTGGCGGTTGCCTTAGATGCAGAGAAAGCCTTTGACAGAGCAGAATGGAATCATTTATTCAAAATACTACAGAGGTTCAACCGACCAGAGAAATATATTAATTGGATTAAAGCATTATATGAGGGACCATTGGCGAAGGTGACAGTAAATGGATATATATCAAACCAATTTAAATTAAGCAGGTCAACTAGGCAGGGATGTCCACTATCTCCCTCACTGTTTGCGTTAGCTATAGATCCAATGGCATAACTGATAAATAAAAGAGAAGGAATATAAAATCAGTCTATTTGCAGATGACATCATAGTATACTTAACAGAACCAGAAATACCAATAAAAGAATTACATAAGAAATTGAAGGAATATGGAGAAGTATCGGGGTACAAGATCAACGCAAATAAAAGTGAAGCGATGCCAATGAATAATGCAGATTTCACAAAGTTTAAGAAAGAATCACCATTTAGATGGCAAACACAAGCAATCCGATACCTAGGTATACAACTAGATAATAATCTAGGCTATCTATACAAAATAAATTATCAGCCATTAATGAAGAAAATACAGGATGACTTAGAACATTGGAAAGATTTACCACCAACACTGATAGGAAGGATAAATTGCATTAAAATGAATATCGTTCCAAGGATACAATACCTATTCCAATTATTACCAATTCACCTCACAGAAAAATTCTTCAAGGAGCTAAAGAAAATAATAAGGAAATTCTTATGGGAAGGGGGAAAACCAAGGATAGTGCTAGATAAATTAACAGAATGGTACAAACGAGGAGGCTTACAACTAACAAACTTTAAGAATTATTATAGAGCAGCACAATTAAGATACCTATCAGATTTTTATCAAACAAGGGAAAAACCAGATTGGACCAGATTAGAGCTAGATAAAATAGGGGAGAAGGTACCTGAACTTATACTATATAAGTGGGATGAAAAGCTGGTGCAACATAGGAATTCACCAGTACTGCACTTTCTGCTCAACATTTGGAAGAAGATTCACGTAGAAAGGAATAAAACAAATGATCAACTATCAAAATTAATATTGACGCCAAATCAACTAATCCCATTCACAATAGATAACCTTTCCTTTAGAGAATGGGAGAGAAAAGGGATCAAAAGAATAGAAAATTGTTTTTCGGGAAATAAATTATTATCTTTTGAACAAATGAAGTGCAAATATGGTATAACTCAATGGCACAATGTTTGCATACTACCAACTCAAAACCTACTTGAAGGACAAATTAGGAAGCAGGCTGAGGTTACCAGAAGGAAGCAGCTTTGAAGATGTGATTACAGACGCAATGATAATTAAAAGATTTATAACAAACATGTACATCAAGCTGCAAGAGAAATAGAATGATGAAATAAGCTGTAAACCCAAACAAAAGTGGGAACAAGATCTAAACATAAAGATAAAAAATGAAATATGGGAAAAGCTATGCTCCGGAACTATGAGAAATACTATGAACACGAGGTTACGCATGATACAGCATCAGACAGATGTTTTCGCTGTAAGAGGAAACGGGAACAACAGTACGTGCAATTTGGCCATGTGGAAAAGTTTTGGCCATGTGGAAAAGTTTTGGGAAGATCTAAATCAGGTATTAAATAAAATCACAAAAAGCAACATACCAAAAAATCCAGAGATCTGTCTTCTAAGTAATATAAGAAGTAAAAAACTTGGACTTGATTTGGATGGAGCACAAAAAAGATTTATTATGATAGCCTTAGCTGTAGCAAAAAAATGTATTATGTCAACCTGGAAATCAGAAGAGATCCTGAGAGTACAGCAATGGTACATAGAAATAAATAAATGTGTTCCATTGGAAAAAAATAACATAAAATTTAAAAAATAAAGTCACATTATTCGAACAAATTTGGGAACCATACATGGAACACAACAGAAAGGGCCTACCGTGGACCTCCACCCCCTAAAATGATAAAATGAGAAGAAGATGAAATTAACTGCTCCACTGTGTAAAAGTAGATGACACAATTTTCTTGTTTATTTTCATCGTGTGAGGACATTGTTTAATGGGTTTATTGTATTGTATATGTTGAACATTTATTGGGTAGGGAGGGGGTGGGAAGGAGGGAGGGAAGGAAGGGTGGGGGGGAAAAAGGGGAGAAAATGACGCTATGTATTTTCAAGAGGGAAAATTTTTCCCCAATAAAAATAACTTGAAGTCCAAAAATTTGGCCAAAGTAAGTCAAGAATCTTGTTTTGCTGTGGTAAATCAAAACAATCCTGTCAGTAGAATTAATTATCTAGCTGTAAGTTGACTGAAATGGTTTGCCCCAATAGCAGCAGGTACAGGCTAATGTTTGAGTGCTTGTAATTCCAACTCATGAATAAGGCAGCTAATTTTGGCACAATAAATGGTGTGAGGCTATGAGGAAGATCTCCTTTATCACGATTCAAACCCCCTGCATCTGGATAAAGCTGCCTCCTGTGACCACATCATCGTCACATTTCTATAAACCAGATATCCAATTTGGTTAAAATGTTTCACCACCAGAACCCATGATTGAAGCTTTTGGTGCTGCTGTATCACAGGTTTATAAAATGCCAATAAACTTCTGCTCATTAAATTTGATAGTACAATGTCAATAAGCTGGATTTTTCAGGTACCTCACTTTTTTGAGAGTTTTAACAAAAAGTAAACTGGAAATATTTAAATTATCTTGTTTTTGCACTGAAAACGTTTTCTTCCTTGAAAGATATGAGACACCTGCATTGCACAAGAGGAAGATAAAACAGGAACTATATGATAGGGGCGACACGGTTCGCACAGCGACCGAGTTTGAATCCGGCACTGTCTATAAGGAGTTTGTACATTCTACCCATGTATGCATGGGTTTCCTCTGGGTGCTCTCGTTTCCTCCCACCATTAAAAAAAACCGTACCAGAGGTCGTAGGTCAATTTGGGTGTAATTGGGCAGTACGGGCTCATGGGCCAAAATGGCCTGTTACTGTGCTGTATGGTTAAGTATAAATAAATACATGCTGGTTTTAGAATCTAAATGGTATGGAGCCAAGCAACAGAGACATTACTGTCAAGACTCACTTTAGAACAGGAATATCTTTCAACTTGCATTATTTTCAATAGGAATAATTATACATAAAACCCTGGATGTTAAAAACCTTGTCCACACCATCACTTACATCCAACAACTGACATCACTTGTATTTATAGAATGCATTCCGCACGTTAACACAAGCCAAGATGCACCACTAAACAGTACCAAACAAGATACAATATAAGGGGGATTATATGACAGCTGTCCAAAAGACTTGGATTTTACACATCATCTTGAAGAGACACAGTAGGGCATGTCTCACAGAGAGGTGCAGGGATGCTAACAGCAAGTTGAAAGCAAGCCAGTTTAATGTTTGGGCATCCATGGTAGAGAAAAACAACACTGAGCATGAAGATTTGATTTGTGTTGATGGTCAAAGGAGATTCCAGAGACAGAGGTGGACAAGGTCATGGATAGATTTGAAACAAGGACAAGGATTTGAAATTCAAACTCTGCAAGATCAGTTTTGTTGCGCATTTCTGAAGTTCAAATTGATTTATGAAGCAATGAGTAAATTGGTATAAATTTTGGGAATATTTTCCCAACTTTTAGGAAAGATGGAGAACTTTCAGTGAAGAAATTTTAGAAGATAAACAGAAATTTCTAAAAACACCTGGACTGATAGCAGGGAATTTACTCAAATGATATTAAAGACGACACCACAAAATTTAATTGAAAAGAGTCAGATGAGGAAACCCAAGGGTGGGTGTAAGGCACACTAAGTTTTTATCACATAGCTTTATGATAAAACAGACAGAGACCCAGATTGTAAAATACATTTAGCTGCCAATGTCCCTGATTTGAACCTTTCACTCCCAGGCTTTAAAAAAAATCTCAAACTGTAGTGGCAGCTACACTGCTCCTGCAGTAACACACACACAACCAGACGAGTTGAGCTCAGTGAGCAGACTGGTTTATTGCAGGCTGCTGGGCTGCACTTATACATCCAGACCGTACCTGGCTGAGAACCGCGCTAGAGGGCGCTGATGTCACCTGGGCATCAAGTGGTTCCCCAGCATGGGTTTCTGAGCCCTGTGCTGGAAGGAAAGGAAACCCCCCGATGGTGCCATTTTGGCCGGCTGCCCCACCGCATGGCTTACAAGCAGGGCCGATTAGCCTGTCTCGTGGTGAGCCGCCACACAGCAGCCCCCCCACCACCCCAGAACCGGCGGCAATGTCTTTTTTCGCTGGGCGGCCTCACTTCTTGGGCTGGGCAATGACCATGGGCTCAATGGGATCGAGGTGCGCTGGCTTCAGCCTGTCATTGGTAAACAGCTCCTGCCTGCTGCCAATATCCAGCGTGAACTTCGAGCCGGAACACTGTACAACCCTGTACGGCCCCTTGTTCAGTCGCTGCAGAGGTGCTGCGGTCGGGCCCCACCAAACAAAAACGTACTCCCCAGAAAGCAGTTCGCCGGGAACGTGAGACGGGCGGGTGCCATGCCTGGGCAGCGGTGGGGGTTCGAACAAGTCTAAGCGTGCCCTGAGGTGAGGAAGTAGTTCGTGCAGCGACCGCTGGCGATTGTGAGGTGCGTTGACGAACTCACCAGGTAGTGCCAGCGGCGCACCTTCAACCAGCTTAGCTGATGACGCCTGCAGATCTTCCTTGAGAGTGGAGCGGATGCCCAGGAGCATCCAAAGCAGTCCGTCTGCCCAGTCGAGATCGGTGAGGCAGGCCATGAGCGCCGACTTAAGGTGGTGGTGCAGACATTTGACCAGTCCATTGGCCTGCGGGTGGTAGGCCGTGGTGTGGTTTAGCTGGATCCTCAACCAGTTGGCGAGCTGTGCCCAGAGCGCAGATGTGAACTGAGCGCCCCGATCGCTGGTGAGGTGACCCGGGATGCCGAACCGGGCGACTCAACCATGCAACAGTGCGCAGGAGCAGGAGTCAGTGGAGGCGTCTGGCATCGGGATCACCTCGGGCCAGCGAGTGGTGTGGTCCACCACCGTAAATAGGTAACGGTTGCCCCGGGAAATGTGTAAGGGCCTGACGATGTCCACGTGAATGTGGCTGAACCGTTCCCGGACGTGCTCGAACTCCTGTGGTGCCTGTACTTCTTGAACATCTGGCATTGGGTGCATGTTCTGGCCCAGCCTGGGATCTGCTTCTGCAGCCCATGCCATATGAACCGTTCTGCCACCATCCGGACCATGGACCTGATGGACAGCTGTGAAAGGTCGTAGATGTGACAGAAGACCTGCCTGCGCCACTGCTGGGTAACCACTGGTCGTGAGGTGCCCATGGAGATATCGCACAGGATGGTACCTTCGCCGCTCTGAGTCTGGAAGTCTCGGAACCGCAGGCCTGTGATGGCAGTCCTGAAGGCCCTCATCTTCTCATCAGACTTCTGGTCCCGGTCAAGCTGGTTGAAGTAGAGGAAGGCATCAGCGCGCAGATGGCCGGTTGCTAGAGTGCATCGGCAACCATATTGTCCTTCCCCACCTTGTGCCGAATGTCGGTGATAAACTCCAACATGAAGGAGAGGTGACGCTACTGGTGGGCCGACGAGGGATCCTTTGCCATCGCGAGCGCCTGAGTGAGGGGTTTGTGGTCAGTGAAGATGGTAAAAGTCCTCCCCTCTAAAAAATAGTGGAAATGCTGCACCGCCAGGTGGAAGCCTAGTAACGCGCGGTTGAAGGCACTATACTTGCATTCCGGTGGGCAGAGCAGGTGGCTGAAGAATGCCAGCGGCTTCCAATGTCCATTCACCTGCTGCTCCAGGACGGCACCGATGGCTGTGGCAGAGGCATTGACAGCGAGTGCCATATGCAGGTCGATGTGCGGGTGGGCGAGCATGGTGGCCTTCGCGAGGGCGTCCCTGGTGGCCTCGAATGCGGCGCAGGCTTCTGGGTTCCAAGCGAGCGTCGTGTTTGGCCGCGATGAGGGTGAATAACGGCTGCATGATGTGCGCAGCTCCCAGGATGAAGCGGTTGTAAAAGTTGACCATACCCGCGAACTCCTGCAGCCCCTTGAGGCTGTCCGGGCGTGGGATCTCCCAGATAGCGGCGACCTTCACAGCGGCAGGTGTGCTTCCTTCGGCCGTGATGGTATGGCCCAGGAACTGCATGGACTGTTTCCCAAACTGGCACTTGGCCGAGTTGACGGTAAGGCCGAAGTCAGCCAGCCAGGAGAAAAGGGCGCGTAGGTCGGCCTTGTGTTGCGCCTAGTCCTTGCTGGTGACGAGGATGTCATCCAAATATATAAAGACGAAATCTAAGTCCCTGCTCACAGAGTCCATGAGGCGCTAGAAGGTCTGAGAGGCGTTCTTGAGCCCGAACGACATGCGCAGGAATTCGAACAAGCCAAAGGGGGTGATGATGGCCATCTTTGGTATGTCCTCAGGGAGCACTGGGATCTGGTGATATCAACGCACCAGGTCAACCTTGGAGAAAACCCTCACACCATGCAGGTTGGCCGTAAAGTCTTGGATGTGAGGGATGGGGTAATGGTAAGGAACGGTTGCCTCTTTGACCCATTGATAGTCTCCGCAGGGACGCCAGCCACCGGAGGCTTTCGGGTCTAGGTGGAGTGGCGAGGCCCATGGGCTGTTGGACCACCAAATGGCCAGCCACCACAGCCATTAACAGCATCCAGCCTGGTCATTTCCCTGGAACGAGCAGGGCCAATGACACTTCGAGCCTTGGCTCCTCAGCGCTGATGGTAGAAGCAGAGGTCTGGAGCGGATGCTGTGGCCTTGGTTATGCTCTTGGGGGCCCCTGCAGGGGCTGGGTGCTCTACCGCAGCACTAGGGGCGGGCTTGGCATGGTCATGCCCATGCCTCGTGACCTGCTGGACCACTGAGCCCTCAGGGAATCGTGTGAGCCATAGCTCTTGGGCCTTCTGGGCGACCTTCCTCGGTGAAGCTCTCCTGGACTATCAGCGGCCGGATGTCCCCGGGCATATGGTCGAGGAAGCTCGAAGAGTGGCCAGTTGGTGTGCTGACCCATGAGCGTGAGCATCTCGTCCATCAGCTCCATCGGGGACCTGTCCCCCAGGGCGTCGAGGTGCAGCACCCGAGCGGCACGCTGGTGTCTGGATAGTCCGAGGTACACGGAAAGCACTTGCTTGATGGTTTTGTATTTGTCTTCGGCGGGTGGATGCTGAACAAGGTGCAGCACGTGTCTGGCGGTGGCCTGGTCCAGGGCAGTGACCACATGGTAGAATTTGGACGTGTCGGACGAAATGTGAAACTGAGCCTCTACATGGCCGAACCGGGTCTCCGGCTCCTGAACCCAGAATTCAGGCAGTTTCACGGCTATTGCGCTGATCCCAAGCTCATTCATGATGGGTTCAAACACGTTTGAACCAGTCGGGGTCACCAATTGTAGCGGCAGCTACACTGCTCTTGCAATAACACACATACACATCCAGACGGGTTGTGCTCAGTGAGCAGACTGGTTTATTGCAGGCTGCTGGGCTGAACTTATACTCCCAGCCTGGACCTTACTGAGAACCGTGAACAGTCAGACCAATCCACCCATCCCCATCCAAGATTGACAACTCACCTACAACAATGCAATGCAAGTGGGCACCTTCTTTGCACTGTCTGTGTGTTTTCATGAGCTTTTTGTTTAAATTGTGTTTTGCACATGTCTGCAGGAAGTCTTGATATTGTAAGAGACCAGTGCTATTTAAAGGTGGGACCGGGTTCAACCACCTCACAGAAACCAACAGAAACTTAGGTTATGGCCCATGTTTTCAGGACTTGTTTGCAGTGGCTATTTGTCCTCATCATCAGAAAAGAGAAGATCTGACAACAAATTTTTCTTTTAAATGATGCCCACCTCAACATGGAACAGCCAAAGAACACACACAATTTTTTTTTACCTCCTTTGATAAAAAATTTCTGTGCATTCTCATGGGATTTAACCTGAATTTAAACTCATCAAGCTGCACAATCACTGAGCAGACAATACCACGAGTGAGCACTTTAGATGATTTTGTGTGGGTTCCACTGTTTGATGAAGGAGCTGCAGGATGTGGTGATCAGCCATTGCCTGGTCACTGTCCAGTGTTTTCTGCCGCTCCTGAACTTTGACCTCACCTGGGAAAAAGCAGAGTTTCCGTGACTTGCTCAGCCCTGGCACACAGACTCATAACTCTCCATCTGTGGGGATCTTCCACTCACCTGTAGATAGGATCCTGCATGATCAGCATCTTGCTCTCATCCCACGTCCATTCCTTTTTCTGAAGGAAACACAAAAGGTAAAAATGCTGATTGTAATGGGTGTTTGATTGGCCTTGATGGAAATCAAGTGTAATGGACAATGGCTGTACTAATGCCTGAATTTTGAACTTATCTTGTTCTTATAACAATGTAGAAGGAGACTATTTGGCTAATTAATTCCATGCCAAATTCTGAGAAACAAACTCATCAGGCCCATTCCTCCTCTGTTATTTCCATGTACTGCTGCAACTCATTCTCTCTCATCAACGTCCCTTTGATTATTTTTGCCATCAACATAGAACAGTACACAGTAACAAGTTAACCAACTAGCATGGCTTTGGTTTGTGGGAGGAAACCTGGAGATATCCACATTTCGACAGGGAGAATGTGTGGACTCCAAACAATTCACCAGGTCTGGATGGAGCGTGAGGTATCAGCACTAACCACCCCACCGCAGTGCTGACCTTTGTTCAAGCTGAGTCAAACTCGTGCACCAGTGTCATTGAAATTAAACATGCAGTCACAACCAAAGAGAAACCATTAAACAGAGTAGGTGTCAAATGGCTCCCATTACATCATGAAGATGGCTATATTAACCTGGTTTGAATTCTCTCACGTCGAGGAGACTGTAAATAAATCTGTTTGAAGTGCCTAAATATCAAGCAGATCACACCAGAGAAAAGGAGATGCGATTTCCTCTCATCAGAGAAGATGATCAGGGGGCTTATTTTTAGTTGTTCATGAGCAAGTGAACATCTTGGGTCTAAATTTGCCACCAATAGGGTGGAACTAAAAGCAAGAAACAACTTCACACTCCTGTACTTGTACATCAAGTCATTTCAATTGCTTTTTTTAAAATGATGTGATATGTTAATTATTTCTAATCAATCTTGCTACCACTGAAATTAACTAGCTCAAGGATGAAATCTCATTTTTTTTCTGGTTTTAATTGTTGATTAGAATCATAAAATTTTCCTTTGTCTCTTCTC